>NC_136795.1:37461812-37714312 GCF_951216825.1 Electrona antarctica
ACTGTCAGTAGCTGAAGACAACAAGGCCTTCACACTACACCAAAGGTGCCTTTTCTAACTTTCTTTAATTGTCTACTTTTGGCTTTGGATTGAATATCTCAATCAAATCTGTGCACTCAAAATGCCCCATTTGGTTGGGTGGTATTTATTATAGACCACCAAATCATAAACAAACTGTTCAGATAATAGATGAAGAAGCGCTGTGTGGGTCCCAAATGATGCCAAACTGAGAAGGTGCACTTTGGGGAGGGTTCAATACATTTCAGGACAATACTTTCAAGTTCCTTTCCTTTGTAAACATCACAGTGGAAAACGAAAGCCGAACGTGTGCCCACAATCATCTTCATGGATGTACTTATGACTGGTATATAGAGGTGCAGAGGCAACATGATTGGTCCACAGATAAGAGGCTAGGAATCCATGCACCAATCAGGCTGATATAGATCGGATGATTGCTGGAAACCCACCCACCCTTCTAGGTTTTGCGGAATCTCTGTGAGAGTTGAGAGTAGTACATTTTTTCCCCACCTTGATATTCTGCATGACATCTATAATCCACTGATGCGATGGATGTGTTACCCTTCCACTTAAATAGGATTATAGGCTTCTATATCCAATTAACAATGATGTGAAAGCCACAACTTTCTTTAAGTGAGTGAACATGGGGCATCACACCACCCCCCCAGCAATCAACAACATATTTTGACATGGCTGACATAAATCAGATCTCCATATAAAATGTGGCCATACACATACTACACATACTGTGTGTGGGTACACACACACACACACACACACACACACACACACACACACACACACACACACACACACACACACACACACACACACACACACAGACAGACAGACAGACAGACAGACAGACAGACAGACAGACAGACAGACAGACAGACAGACAGACAGACAGACAGACAGACAGACAGACAGACAGACAGACATCGACAACAGTACTCCAACAACGGGTACAACATAACTGGAGGGGCATGCATTCCGCAATGGGTATCGTAGACTATATTTAATATACATTTCTAGACAATCTGATTACCACGGTAAATTTTAAAACACCACAGTACTATCTACTCATCAATTTCGATCAGGTTTCTCATGAAAGAGGAAATGGAATATGCAATTTATGTTTTGTTTTTTTGTCTTATACTAGATGCATGGCCCGAGCTAATTAAACAATAGCAAACTGAGTCTGAGCACTTCTTATTCTAAAATCCGATTTAGACTCCTCATGTAGAATATTTTCACAAATATGTGATTCACTGTAACCAAACAACAAAGTACAGACAGACAGACAGACAGACAGACAGACAGACAGACAGACAGACAGACAGACAGACAGACAGACAGACATCGACAACAGTACTCCAACAACGGGTACAACATAACTGGAGGGGCATGCATTCCGCAATGGGTATCGTAGACTAAAATAGTTACACAAAGTTTGTTGTATATGTAATATACATTTCTAGACAATCTGATTACCACAGTAAATTTTAAAACACCACAGTACTATCTACTCATCAATTTCGATCAGGTTTCTCATGAAAGATGAAATGGAATATGCAATTTATGTTTTGTTTTTTTGTCCTGATCAAAAACAAAACACTTGAGTCTTGAGGATCATATTAATTGCATTTCAGAGAAACAGAGATAGACTGACACAGACAGACCAGAACAACGCAACAAATTTCACAACAAAACCTTATTGAGTTTAATTCTAATTTGGTGCATTCTCCTTGCTTCTTCTCTCCTTTATAAATGAGTACTCTGAAAGGGGCAAGGAAGACCTTGTGCTTAAGTGGTTATAAGAGAAGGGCCACAGAAAGAGAGAGACAATTCATCAGCGACATTAAACCCAATTTATTTTGTTAATTTAGTTAAGCAACGGGAGTGAAAAGCAAGTCATCTTGCCATACTAAAATTGATTTCAAAAGATAAACTCTGCCTGGAATACAGGAGAGGCACTATAAAGAGAAGAGTACTTCAGTTGAATCCAAGCCATGGTGCATGCAGAGAAACACAAGTAATAGGCCCTGCTAGGATGCTAATCAAAAACAGCTGTCACATATTATTTCATCGCCAACTACTGGATTCTGTCCAATGTCTCTATTAGGACCACAATTGAGGTGCAAAATGTATGTTCTAATCTACACAGAATGACGGTGTGGAAAAAGCATGTACTGTACACATATTTATTGAGTAATTGTTTTAATGACCAGCGCATTTCTTCAATAAAACGTATAGGCCTACCCATGTTTTCAATCAATCAATCAATCAATCAATCAATCAATCAATCAATCAATCAATCTTTGTCACATTAAATTACAGGTACAGTAATACGGGTGAGACATTCTTGACTGTGCACTGCAGACCCTGCATCATCGCAGTGAGAACAAGATAGAGAATATGAGCACAAAGGGAAAGAGGAGAGGGCCAGGGGGAGAGGACATATAAAGTGCATGTTTTCAACATCTATTCATCTATTCATCCATGCTGTTTGTTTGGGTTTGGGCTGGGTTTGGGCTGTTTGTGCATTTTGCCAACACATTCATCCAGTCCATTACAACAAGCATCCCATGCGCAGGCTGACTACTTTCACCATGTTTGGTGCACAGAAATAAAAAAAATGTCATATTTATTGTTATTGGCTGAACATATGTATACGGCCTGTTTCTGTCTTTCTTTTGTTTTAGAAAAGGTGGATGTTGTCGGGTATGGTTTTTTTATGTGCAAAAGGCGTGTTTGTATGTTTTCTGGAAGAAAGATTTGTTTTCTCATGTAGGCAAAGCAGTAGCAAGTAGCTATGTATTCAGAATGTATCTAAATGTGATTGACATTGTGATCACATGACTTCAGAGAAAATGTTTCCCAATTTGCGTGACTTTTTGGCAAAGGTTTTAGGAGAAGTAACAAAAAAATGTGTTTTAAAGAAACTGCACCATCGAGGCAGGAACTTCGGTAGACAAAAAATGCTGGGAGGAGTTGTGTCATGCCAGGAATCCAGGGTGCATTGGTTCTTGTATAGTATGTCCTATATGTTATATGTGAAACTGGCTGTACCATGAGCTCAATTAAACAAAGAGCCAGAATGTCTTCCTTGGCAGACTGGGGGAAGGTTTCATTATGATGAATCTACCAGATACCCAGGCTACCAGGTACCTAGGGTTTTATTTTCGTTAAAAGCCTGGGGAAACCCATTGGAAAATCTGGCATAGTATATAGGAAGTGGGAGCCAACTTGTATTTCGCTAACCAGTAACTGCAGACTGCAGAGGGGCGTCGCTCTAAATGTGGTGACGTCAGTGTTCTCCACTGTTTTGTACCGGGGAGGGCCGGCCGGGGCGGGCGCTCTGATCGGTGAACCAATAGGATCCACAGGCTGTTTTCGCCGGCACCCGCCCCTCTAGACCAGAAATCACACAGGCTGGGGCAGGCTGTGATGAATCCAACGGTATAGATAACATTCGCTTTTCACAAACACACACAAATGCACAGACAAACAGAAACAAGCACAAAAAACTAAAATGTTTGTTTGAAAAATAATTGGGTGGAGATTCTTCCTCTGACTACTGGGAGTGTACGTCACATGACCATAGAGGGGAAAATTGGGGCAGAGGTTTTTACTTGGCCTCGTGACACATGTGAGCGCACAGTTTCATGTGTCTGTGGGCAGCTAATCTCCGGCACCATTGGACTGATCGTCCAATGGTGCCGGAGATTAGCTGCTCACAGACACACGGACACACACAATCACACATGGACGGACGGGGGCAAAAACATAGTCTCAGCCACGGCTTCGGACTGGCAGAGACAATAATTCTGCTACATTACTGTGCAGAAATTATTGAGAAAGACGCTGAATATCATTAAAGCAAATTAGAGAATTATAGAGATTATGATAATGTTTTGATGATTGGAGTATTCGGGTATAGTATTCAAGCTTTAAATTAAAATTTGGTTTAATATATGAAGTTGATAAACCAAAATGTTCTGCATACCATATTGTTATTCAGTAATTTGGATTAAATAATTTCATGCCATGTTTCATGCAACAAAAATAACTTTTTCTTCTTGCAGACTAATTAACCAAAAACGAACAAAACCAAGCACTGTCTGTATCAAGAGATTTGGAGAGTATAGAGCACATATTAAGCAAACAAGGGGAAGATGGGAGAGCAAAGCGAAAGCGGCTTACTGTGTAGTGTAGTGTGTACCTTGGGGTCATGGACACCAACCACAAGGATGGCTCCTGAATTCATTACTGTCCTCCCATGTGTGTTATTTTTGTCTGTTTTGCATACGTAAATTGCACTGTTCCAGGATGGACACGACAAGACAAAACAAGACAAGACAAGACAAGACAAGACAAGACAAGACAAGACAAGACAAGACAAGACAAGACAAGACAAGACAAAGAGATAGTCAGAGTAGGCAGCTGTGCTTCCACAGCATATAAAACACAATACATTTAATTCCTTATAAGTGTATATAAACAAATAGTGTCTTATCTTATTAACAGTTAATTAATGTCTTATAAATGTCTTAGTTAATAAGTGTTTATTAACAGGACCTTAGTTTAAAGTGCTACAGACAAAACAATAACAAACATTTGAACCATATAGTACAACGTCACAGATGCAAATAAATATAGTAATAATGTCACTAATGTAGCCTCAAGAAGCATCCTTGAGGTCTGTTGAGACCAATAACCAGTTTCAAAGAGTCCTGATTCATAGAAATTAATAGTCAATGGTGTGAAACTGTGTGGAGTGGACATATACAGTAGTCATGTATGACTGTATATGTAAGTATGCAAGACGAATACATGGCTGGATGGTGGAAGTTGCAGTGGAAATTGAAACTTGAACTAATAGGCACGAGTTGCTAAGAAACCAAGATAAATCAGAAGAAAAGTTCGTAAGAGTGCTGATGTTAGATGAAGAGAAGTGAAGGTTAGTGGGTAGGGGTGGGGAGTGTGGGGGTGGTAAGAACATTTCATAAGAACAATGTTACAATATCAAGGTGAAGCAAGAGTGGAGGGACTGAATGGAAAGGGAGAATAGTAGAATGGTGATGGTCATCACCATGGTCATGCCATGGCCAAAGCAGTGACAATGATTTCTACAAGAAATGGAGCATCATTTTTAGATTTAGATAGTATACACATTGTCAGTTTGTAGCTATTACTCTCGAAATTATTTGTTTATTTATTTATTTAATAATGATTATTTATTACAGATTTTGTTATCATTTCCTCCCAATTTAGTCGTTGCCAACCTCTGCTATATTGTATGTATATGGTTCCTATCACTGCAAAAACCCACTGTTGGCGTTGGTACAGTGATTCTCAACCTTTTCGATTTGTTTGCACCTGATGCCATGTCACACATTGGTTCTCTCTGACCACAAAATAATTATACTGCATGCCTGATCACTTTGTTTCATCCATCCTCATAAGCTCTGATTGGGACGCTCAGTTCGTCTGTCGTATGTCCTTAGACCTTCAACTCCGTTGCAGCAAGCCAGTCCAGTGTGTCATTTGTCTAGGTCAATTAACCCACGATCACCATTCGATGGCTGGTATATGGGGCAGCTGGTCAGCACGTGTTCCACAGTCTGTAATGGATCCCCACAATCGCAGTGGGCACTGTCTGTGAGACCCCACTTCTGCATTGCTGCACCCCTAACAACATCAAGGAAGTACGGCTACGCAGACAACCTGGCAATTCTGCTCAGCAAACCAACCTGGGAAGCAATAGAGGAAGGCCTCTCTGAGGACATGAACATTCTGTCTTCATACCTGAAGGACTGGCGCCTGAAGCTCAGTGTTGAGAAGACTGTGGCAACAATGTTCCACCTCTACAACAGGGAAGCAACCCGTGAAATTAACATCATGGTTGGCTAGTCCTCCCCGACATACCTTGGAGTGAAGCTCGACAGAACACTGTCCTTTAAACAACACCTGGACAGCGTCAAGGGAAAGACCACCGCCCGTGCAGCACTGATACGACGTCTAGCTGCCACGACATGGGGAGCCTTCACGAAGACGCTGCGCATCTCCACCGAGGCCCTGGTGTTCCCCACCGCTGAGTACTGTTCCCCAGTCTGGGGTCGTAGCCCTCATGTCCAAAAGCTGGACGCTGCCCTCAACTGTGCCCTACGGATTGTCTCCGGATGCCTACGAGCCACTCCAACCAACCAACTGCCAGTCTTTGCTGGAATCGCCCCCAGCCCCCCACAGAGGTCAGGCGAGAAGCAGCCACGCTGGCCCTCGCTCGGAAGGCACAGTTGAGCGAAGCCCACCACCTCCACAAGGTCGTCACGGAGACACCACAGCGCACGTGTCTCAAGTCCCGGCGGCCCTTTGCCACACAGGCCCAGGAACTGCTCCGCACAACACCAGCTGACACTTCCAAGGCTTCCTGGGTGAAGGCGAGATGGAGGGACCAGTGGAAGGCAGCAGAACCATCCAGGCTTCACCACTACATCGAGGATCCCACAGATGTTCCTGGCCAACACCTCCCCCGCAAGGAGTGGACAACACTCAACCGCCTGAGGACGCTCAGTTGAGAAGATGGAAGAGCACCTTTTCCACCCCTTTGAAACCCAAGCTCTCAAGTATAGATCAAGCCAGGTGTTTAACCTCATAGGCTACTGACCTGTTTTTTTATTAAGTTTGCTTGAACAACACTTTTTGGGCAGTTTCAGTGCCTTTTGTATCTGTCATGAGTCTGTGCTTGGCAGTGACACATGTTATAAACTTGTTTTCTTTCAAATTACATCTATTTGCCACTTTCAACCTGGTGTCCCTATTTTACAGGTGAAAATAAAGTGCAAACAGACAGACAGACAGACAGACAGACAGACAGACAGACAGACAGACAGACAGACAGACAGACAGACAGACAGACAGACAGACAGACAGACAGACAGACAGACAGACAGACGGAAATAGCCAATCTACAAGTGCTTATAGATTGGCTATATTATAGACAATTTCAGTACTTAATAGCACTTAAGTGATCACTGTTCTTTGCCACCATTTCCCCCCCTTTATGGCTCTGGTCTTATTTGGTCCTTAATTGCTTCACAGCCAGGTCATCAGCTGACCTTTCCCCAGCGAGTTCTCATTAGCCTTCCTTATTGCTCTTCATCGGAGAGAGCCAAGGCCACTGACAGGACTTTAAATACCAGCTCTTTCCCATCCCTATTTCCATGCCTGGATGACGTCATAAACCATGAATAGTAGCAGTGTTCTGGCTGTATGTAGGCAGGGAATTCTGCAGGTTCATAGAAAACAAACCCTTTTAATGTATTACATCCATGCTGTGAGTCACTTCACCGTCATCATAAAAAAGTAAAGCTGTGAGGGAGCATAGAAAACAAGTTACCTTCAAAAGGAAATCATAATCAAATGAATCATAATTCATGATCTACTTGCAGTGGTGAATCACTGATTCACAGTACGTAAGCATATTGAGATCCGTGATACGATGACCATCAACTATTTGCATCTTGCAATGGGTCTGGTCCACAAGATTCGATACACCACCAAGATACCCACCTCACCTGTCTAAATACTTCCTTAATGTCAACGATGTCCACACCCACAACACCAGAGGGAGTTCAACAAACCATCTCAAAGGGCACCTACAGACGGCTGCAATTCGAAACTGGCCCCCGTAAAATCTGAATCGCCCACCCACCCCTTTTTCCCCTCACTGTATATGTTTTTTTTCCTCTTTTTAACTCCTCTATGATGATTTCCTGTTTTTGGCTATAGAAGTGTATATTTGTACGTCTTTATTACTGTTATGATGAATTGAACATGGTGGACCCTATTGTAAACAAGTGTAATGCTTTATGGTGTTGTCCACAGTTAACAGTCTTGTATTGAGTTGTATTATGAAATGTACTGTAATTCTCCAAACTGTTAATAAAACTTCAATCAATCAATCAATCAAACAAACAAAAAACGCAGGTGATCAATCAAAATCACAACAATTATTCCACAGAGGTATGTTTTTCTTTGTCCTTTCTAAACTCCTCATTCCTTGCTTTCTATAATGAATAGGAACACCATGACATTCTGCCCTATACATTTTAAAAGCTACCATGCCAAGAAACTACAAAAGAGTATGAGGGTAAACACCTTGAGAAGATGGTGAGAGCAGCCACTGATGTCATTGACATGGATAGTCCACCCTTGACATCATGTCAAGGGTGGACTATCCATCAGAAAGGACATGGTCAACCCTGTGGAAGTATGTGTTTAATGTTAAATGGATTGCATATTTAAGTGCACCCAATGGTGGAACACCATTAATCAATATATGCTACAAATGTGGTACATTCACACATAAGGCGGAATGACCATGGAAACAGTCTGTGTCCTTGCTTGTGTGGAATTTAATTACTAATAAGTATTGGAGTACGTGGGCTCTAGACTGCATAGCACTGGTAAAATACTAAATCTACTGCAGAAAGCTCAGAAGCCCAGGGCACAAACAAAACGAAGAAAACCACAATCCTAAATAATACATCTGAAAAGCGGCCAATTGAAGAGAAGACACTCTGAGAGAGAGTAAAAAAAACAAACAAACAGAAGGGATAAAGGGCAGTGTACACTAGCGCAGCTCTGAGGAGTGATATCCCCAACCCAACTGATGACACTTTAAGGAGAGGTGAACCAGATAGGACTGATCTGCACTGTGTGCCCTTTGTCTACTTTTTATTTTATTTTTTATAAAATAATAATAATAAACTATTTATACTGATGTATTGATGTTGTTCTTGTTGTGTTGTTTCCTTGTTTGTACTAATTTCCTTTAGGAATAACAAAGTATACATATAAAACCTACTCTAGTGAGGCCTTTAACCTTAAACTGAAGAATCTGGATTGGTCCGATGAGCTCAGGAGCTCACTAGTCGAAGAAGCATGGCTTGGCTTCAAAACCAAATTTACATCAGTACTAAACAACATGGCTCCTTTGAGAACCATCCATCCATCTTCAACCGCTTATCCGTAGTCGGGTCGCGGGGGCAACAGCTCCACCAGAGTGCTCCAGACTTCCCTCTCCACAGCAACATTAGTGACTTCCTCCTGGGGGATTCCGAGACGTTCCAAGGCCAGTGAGTCGATGTATTTCCTCCTTTGAGAACCATCAGAGTCAAAACCCGCTCGGAGCCATTGATGAATTCGGACATACTGACTGCACTGCAATGAAAGCCAGAGACAGTGATCTCCAAACCCAACTGGGCATCCTAAAAACACAACGAAACAAGCTAAGAAACTGTGTTAACTGCCATGACCAAATCAGCTAAAAGAAACTTTATCAATGATAAAGCCGAGGAAAACAAAAACAATCCTCTGGAGCTCTGGAAGCTATTAAACAACCAACTAGGCTGCGGTCAGAAACTAAAAACCAGGTTTACAAACATAAACATCAAATCGAATGACACCCTCATCACTGACAAGCTTGATGTAGCCAACTACTTAAAAATCTTCTTTACAAACATTGCAACAACGCTGGTTAACAAACTGCCCTCCCACTCTGGGCGTTTTGGTGTAGAGCACATCAAAGCCTTCTACAAAAACCTAGGTGTTTGTAAAGATGATTTTAAAATGGCAATGGTAACAACTGAGGAGGTACTTAAAAAACTGAGTGCCCTCCAACCCCACAAGGCCACTGGCCATGACAATATTCCCTCCAAATTTCTCAGAGACTCAGCCATCTCTATAGCTCCAATCATCACCCACATAGTAAACCTCTCCATCAAACAGGGACAGGTCCCCCAAGATTTCAAACTGGCAAAAGTCACCCCCCTGCACAAGAAATGGAGTAAATTAGAACCCGGCAACTACCGCCCTATTTCTATTCTAAGCTCCATCTCGAAAGTGATGGAAAAAATAGTCTATGAACAGGTTGAAAAGTATCTTGCCACTAATAAATTCCAATCTGAGTTCCAATCTGGTTTCAGAACATCCCACTCCACTGACACATGCCTCCTCTATTTGAGCGACCACATCAAACACGAGGTGGATGCTGGCAAATACTGCGGCATGGTCATGCTGGACCTCCAAAAGGCTTTTGACACCGTGAACCACTCCATACTGGTTAACAAGCTAAACGCAATTGGTTTTGATAGCACATCAGTGAGCTGGATGCAATCGTACCTGGAGGGGAGAGAACAGATGGTGGAGGTGAACGAAACACTGCCCCCCCCACTCCCCCCCCCAGTGAGCTGTGGCGTTCGAACAAGGAAGCATACATACATGACATCAGCTTGTGACTGCAACTTGTTCCTGTTCGCAGATGACTCAGCACTGCTGGTCTCGGACAGGAACAAACTGCAGGTTGAAAAGGCCCTCAGCTCTGAACTCTGTAGAATCTGCACCTGGCTCGCTGATAACAAACTATCCTTACACCTGGGAAAAACTGAATCCATTCTCTTTGGATCAAATAGTAATCTCAGCAAGGCAGATGGCTTCATGGTTAGATTGGGTGACAATATTATCACACGAAAAGATGAAATTACACCTAGGTTCCATCCTGGAGGCTAATCTTTCCGGTGATAAAATGGCCACCAACGTAATCAAAAAAGTCAACCAGAGAACAAGATTCCTTTACAGGATCTCCTCACTGGTCAACAAAAACACCTTGAAGACCCTAACAGGAGCCCTCGTACAAGGTTTCTTCGACTATGCATGCACCTCTTGGTACCACAGCACCTCAAAGGCCTTTAAAACAAGGCTCCAGACTTCCCAAAACAAACTGGTCAGGCTCCTACTTGGCCTCACCCCCCGAACCCACCTCACCCCTGCCCACTTTGACAGGCTGGAATGGCTTAAGATTCGATACACCACCATGTACCTGTCTAAATACTTCCTTAATGTTAACGAAGTCCACACCCACAACACCAGAGGGAGTGCAACAAACCATGTACAACCCAGATTCGGCACAAACAAGCGACTAAATTACCACCAAAATATGGAACGCCCTACCAACAGTCATTAAGACATACGAATCCCTTTACTCCTTCAAAACCGCTCTCAAAGGGCACCTACGGACGGCTGCAATTCGAAACTGGCCCCTGTAAATTCGGAATCCCCCCCCACCCCTTTTTCCCCTCACTGTACGTTTCTTTTCCCTTTTTACCTCCTTTATGATGAATTTCTGTTCTGTTCTTTGGCTTTATAGAAGTGTCTATTTGTAAGTCTCTAAATGTTTTGATGAATTGAACAAGGTGAACCCTCTTGTAAACAAGTATAATGTTTTATTGGGTCGTCCACTCACAGTTAACAGTCTTTGTATTGAGTTGTGCTGGAAATGTACTGTAATTCTGAAAACTGTTAATAATACATATTTCAATCAATCAATAACCTCACGTCACCAGGCTTTTATTTTAATACATATACAGTATCACCCATCCACCCGGCTACATGATCCATCCATCCATCTATCCACCCTTCCGATCTCCCTCTCTTTGTCTGTGTGACTGTGTCTACTTTGAAACCAGTTTATTACATAGAGCTCTCTGCTGTAGGGAAATCTCATTGTCGCAAAACAGGAGAAACATTCCGTTTTACGGCACTTAATTTGCACTTCCTTTCTCTTCGGCATCTGGAAGGAAAAACTGTACATCGGACGTGTTGTTGAAATAAACCACTCGGTACGGTGTCATATCTCCTAAGGTGAGAATCGATCGAAATATGTGAACGTGTATGACGAGAAATACTGTAACGTGTTGTATGTCATAAGACGGAAATTAGTCTAGGTAAAAAAGTATTTAGCTTGCCACCCACGTTAGCTTAGCCTAGCTAACACGGCCACCTGGCAGCCTCATATGTGGTAAGCTTAGCTTACGTTTAGCTAATGCTAGCAGAATTCGCTAACGCACTGGACGAGGGCTAAAGCTGATCCAGCTGGCAATTGTGTTGTCGAATCATTTCCATTCTATCACATAAACTACTGTAATTTCACATGAGTTTTCTATTGAATCTACAATTTGACTGGCAAGTTGTCCCATGCTGTGGGTTGTTGTTGAAGCGGGTGAACGGCAAATGGCTTCTTGGTTAGAGTGGGTGACAATGTTATCACACGTAAAGATGAAATTACCTACCTAGGTTCCATCCTGGAGGCTAATCTTTCCGGTGATAAAATGGCCACCAACGTAATCAAAAAAGTCAACCATAGAACAAGATTCCTCTACAGGATCTCCTCACTGGTCAACAAAAACACCTTGAAGACCTTAACAGGAGCCCTTGTACAGGGTTTCTTTGACTATGCATGCACCTCCTGGTACCACAGCACCTCAAAGGCCCTTAAAACCAGGCTCCAGACTTCCCAAAACAAACTGGTCAGGCTCCTACTTGATCTAGCCCCCCGAACCCACCTCACCCCTGCCCACTTCGACAGGCTGGAATGGCTTAGGGTCGACGACAGAGTACAGCATCTTGCAATGGGTCTGGTCCACAAGATTCGATACACCACCAAGATACCCATGTACCTGTCTAGATACTTCCTTAATGTTAACGAAGTCCACACCCACAACACCAGAGGGAGTGCAACGAACCATGTACAACCCAGATTCGGCACAAACAAGGGACTAAATTATTTTCCCTCCTATGCCACCAAAATGTGGAACGCCCTACCAACTGTCATTAAGACATGCGAATCCCTTGACTCCTTCAAAACCGCTCTCAAAGGGCACCTACGGATGGCTGCAATTCCAAACTGGCCCCCGTAAAATCTGAATCCGCCCCCCCCCCCCCCTTTTTCCCCTCACTGTATATATTTCTTTTCCCTTTTTACCTCCTTTATGATGAATTCCTGTTCTGTCTATAGAAGTGTCTATTTGTACGTCTCTAAATGTTTTGATGATTTGAACATGGTGGACCCTATTGGAAACAAGTGTAATGCTTAATTGGGTCGTCCACTCACAGTTAACAGCCTTTGTATTGAGTTTGTGCTTGAAATGTACTGTAATTCTGCAAACTGTTAATAAATTCTTCAATCAATCAATCAATCAACGTTCAGGGCCGGGCAGGTCTGTGATGACTAGCCCACTGCGCAAGCCGAACAGTCAGTGCCTGTTTGTTCAGTACAGTGCATTGATGATGAGGGACAACAGTGCTGCTAATAGTCTGAGACCTCCCTGAATGAATGTCATGTTTAACCTCCTCCAATGACTAAAGTCACTACTGTTCCAAACTTCCATTGTCACTGGCTTACATGTGCAAAGAAGTTGGTGAAATTAGTTTTTGCATAAACTACAAATTTCTGTTTTCCAGAAAGGGAGAATACGAAAATTGGTGACAGCAGGGAGTGTTTAAAATTGAACTGCAAGGGTCCTAATTGGATGTTATTACTAGTTCTCAAAGTGAAGTGAGGATGGGCCCCAGTAGTCATTGAAATGGTCCCACTTAATTATTGATAGTTCAAATGGGACAAGAAAGAGTTATGGGTGTCCATGGCTTAATAATGCAAATTATTGATAGTTCAAATGGGACAAGAAAGAGTTATGGGTGTCCACTGTCCATGGCCTAATAATGCGTTCCTAGTCTGGGAGTTTTATGTGAGTGTGTGTGTGTGTGGTAGCTTCTGCTTTTAAATCAAATGATCTAATGAGTCTGGTATTTTCTTCTTGACATAAGGTCATCATGGCAAAGTTCCATGCCCCTGTGATCCAGGACAATCCATCGGGATGGGGTCCTTGTGCAGTTCCAGAGAAGTTCAAAGACATGCCATACCAGCCTTTCAGCAAAGGAGACCGTCTGGGAAAGGTTAAATATGCCTTATGTTACATACCTTCAGATTAGAGGCTGACCGATGCCACATTTTTGTGGTCTGATTCCGATTTTGGAAAGTCTGGGATCACAGATCATTACCAATGTTTTTGACTGATATTTTACATTAATCCATTTAGGCCTGATAAAAAGTCTTCTGAAAGAATATATATTCAAAGATTTGTGCCACATTTTCACGATTTTTCAAAAATAGCAGATCTACAAGCTCATAGCGCGCCACCGAGTGGCATGCTATGAGCTTGTAGATCTGCTATTTTTCAATAGCTAAAGTATAACATAATGCTTAGTTAAAACACCAAAAGGGGTTCCCGTCTAGAATGGGTTAAAAGTTTCAATTTGAGAATATTTTACAAATAAAAAAGTAAAACTAATCATTTTGAATAGATCAAATCTATACCACCGATATATCGGTGTGGCTCTACTCCAGTTTTCACCACCTGAAATGTTGAGTGGTATAAGCTTTTTTCCCTATTAGTATCTTTATAGGATGTACTTAACAAACATGGTTTAATTGCAGGTGGCTGATTGGACTGGGGCGACCTATCAAGATAAGAGATACACAAGTAAGTAAAACCATTTAGCAAAAATAGCATCAGAATGTTTTATTAATATAATATACGGTGTCGGTATGTGTATTGTGGATTATACACACATTCAAACTCATTTTCTACTTGTTTTTAGTTGTTGGCACACATAATTAACTTGACTCACATTTAGCTGCAGCTGTATTGCCAGTTGCCACCAAAGTCAGAGTTTACCCTACACTCAAACTTAACATTGGTTGCATATGTGAGGTTTTAATTTGGAAGTATCATTATTTGCTTACAGTCTTGAACCCTCATACACATACTGTACCAGTAAGACGCGCTGAGGGCGAGAAGCGACCTCGCCCTAAAGGGCCGGGCCCTAATTTTCGGCCCTAATTTTCGCCGGCTGCCGGGTGCGGTCACAATAATTTACTTAATCGATTTCAAACAGCAGGCATTAAGACTAACTTGTCTCCTAAACGGAGCCAATGGATAAAACAATCCTTCTTGTGCCTGTAAGTAAGGGCACCATACAGATGGGACCAATGAAAACAAGTCCCCAGGACTTTTTGTGTTATCCTTTTAGCCTTAATATTCTTGACTGTACCACGTGCTGTTTACATTTTTGACTAACAAAGTAATCAATCAATCAATACTATGTCTAATTGTACTACTACTACCATGTAATAATCTTTCGACCTCTCCCTCTCAGATAAATATTCCTCTCAATTTGGGGGTGGTAGCCAGTATGCCTACTTCCATGAGGAGGATGAGACCAGCTTCCAGTTGGTGGACACTGCCAAGACGCAGAAGACTGCCTACCAGAGGAACCGCATGCGCTTTGCTCAGGTACAGGAGCCCTCCACCTGCACACGCAACTCAAAACGGATTAAAACATGTCTCCGATGAATAAAAAAAGAAAAAAGTCATGTAACCTAACTGGCAGTCTAATTATCAGAGGAATCTACGGCGGGACAAGGACCGTAGGAACCTGACCCAGTTCAACATGCAAACCCTGCCTAAGAGTGCCAAGCAGAAGGAGCGGTAAGTTGCTGTCACAACTGTCAAATACTGCCTCCAGGAAATGTCCCCTTTAGTTTTTCCCATTTATACTCTAGTCCAGTCCATCTTCAGCTGGGTCAGTATGTACTAGTACGAGCTGTGACCACATTTCCATTAGGTTTTTAATACGACATTTCTGTATCCAGGGATCGCATGCGTCTGCAGAAGAAGTTCCAGAAGCAATTCGGAGTCCGTCAGAAGTGGGACCAGAAATCTCAGGTATGGTATGAAAATATTTACAGACAATATGGTAGTTATTACGTAAACATGGATACTATGCCTTTTGTGTATATTATTGTGCTATACCCTCACCCACTTTGAGGGTTTTGGAATACACTTTATAATTGAAGTTTTATTATCATGATTGTTTTATTAATACAGAAGCATTTCTGTCCCCTCCTTTTTTCTCTTTTTACCTCCTTTTTTTTCTATATCTCTCGTTCGTTAATACCCAGCTGAAGCCCAGGGACTCATCTGTGGAGGTGAGGAGCGACTGGGAGGTGAAGGAAGAGATGGACTTCCCCAGGCTGATGAAGATGAGATACATGGAGGTAGAAGATCCTACCGACATGTAAGTTTGATGCATGCACGCACGGCATGCACACACGCGTGCACACAGACACACACACACACACACACACACACACACACACACACACACACACACACATACCAGCTAAATCTTTGACTGTTGTTCAGCTGCTAATGGTGCTACAGAGTAAGGCTGAACGATTAATCGTTTTCAAACCGAAATTGCGATTTGAAACCACGCGATTAGCAAATCGCAAAGGCTGCGATAAAAAAAAAAAATCATAATCAACCCGGAGCGCGTTTGATCCAGTATTTACAACACGGCTATACTGTGCTCTCTATTCTAACTAATCAGAAGTGTCCCTGCAGTGCATGTGACTGCAGTGCATGTGTACACGCTCGCGCAGTGCCCAAAACAAAGTAATCATTTACGTCTATTCTGCTCTGTGTTCAGTGCGTTGATGCTAATGCTACCAGTCAGCAGCAGCTGAGGAGCAGATAGCGTCTGCGGAGCCCGAATAAACTTTCTTAAATCCGCACAATTTAATCCCAAAGAGATCAGGCACTTCGGGGATATGGCATTATTTTGGTTCTTACGTTACAGACGTCCAACAAGAGAGTTTTGTGCAAGACCTGTCATGGTACAGCGACAGTCAAAACATCCCGCAGCAACACCACAAACCTTCGCATGGCACGGGCGCTGTCCTGCTGTCCTGTCCCCTGTTTATTTTATTAATGCTACATTGTCGTCGTCGACCCCGATTCTAGTGAACCGGTCCCCATTGTGGTGCATGTACATTTGTAATGATTTGTCTGAGCGAGGTCCGCGAAATTGTACCGAGAGCCATCATTAAAAAAACGCTTACACCAGGACCCGTGGTGGGAAAATAGCCGGCCAACAAGCTCATGAACATTAAAGTTAAAGTTATGAGCTTGTCTTAAACCTCAGACAAAATGATCTCTAATAATTGATAGCCTAATTCTGTCATCACATCTGTCAAAATGTAGCCTACACTTATGCAATGCATATGCTTTTATTTGGTTAAAAAAATCCCACCCGTGTGAAGTGAGGGGCGCTCTTATCATCGTACATCATCATTACGTAAAATAGACACTAGGCCTATTTCTTTGCTCAGACAATGACATAAAATTGTCAATGGGAATTTAATGTTTGTGTAGGACGTTTGTGAACATACGTGCACTGGATTTAGGAGGGGCTGCCCCTCAAAAACAAATAAATCAATTGAACATAATATCTAAATGTGAATATTAAATGAGAATCACAATATTGTGCTCTGATGATTAGATAACTGTAGCCTAATAGCAATTGCACTTAAATAGAAAGTCTGGAAATTACATTGCATTTATGGTCTGTATCCAGAGAGCTATTTACAATTATTTCTAACATTACAATTTTAACACACATTCTTATTGTAGTTAATTAAACACAGGTCAATTTGGTTAGCCTACATTATTTTGAGCTGTCTCACATCCTGTGAATCCTGATTCACAGGATGCCTGGTAATCACTGCCTGGTAAAGTAAATTAATGGTATGCCATTTGGTAATGTTTCATTACTTTTTAAATGGACACAGTGAATACTAAATTGAAGCTTTACTTTTTAAGTGGTGCAACCACTTCATTATGGAGCTTTGTGTGTCTGTGGGTGGGTGGCTGGCTGGCTGGGTCTGTCCGAGCACGAAAATAGCATTTGTTTGGTTTTCACAACCAAGTGTCACTGTTGCGCAGCCTAACTGTATAGGCCCTATATGATGATTTTAGGTGTGACATTACAGTACAGTACAGTACAGTACAGTATAGGGACCGCCTGGGGACCCACACACGGTAACTCTGTCTCGACCGTTTCGGACGCGGGGCGGCTCGCCTATACCGGGCCGGCACCCTGGGCACGTTCCTGTGGGTCTGGAAGTTTCGGGGACCCCCCTGGGGGCGCCCACACGGAGTTGAACCACTTACTTCACACGGGTGTGATTTAAAAAAAATATATCGCGAGTCAAATCGCAATCGCAATATTGGTCAGAAAAATCGCAATTAGATTTTTTCTCAAAATCGTTCAGCCTTACTACAGAGCAGTGGTTCATAAAACACTGGATTTGATGGGTTTATTTTTATCAAAGAAATATTCCATATATTAGAAAACAAATGTTTAAGAAGTAGTGAAAATAGCCGAGCTACAATCTCACAACACGGCGTGAAGCAACGCGTTGGGAGCTTGTAGATCTGCTATTTTCACTAGTTTGGGTCCCGGGCAAACTATTTTCTTTTTTGGGTCTTGAGCTAAAAAGTTTGAGAGTGCAAATGACCAAAAATGTTTTTTTACATCTGTAAATATTGTATTTATTTTTAAGGGGGATGTACTGTTCATCATTAATGTTTCCATCTGATCTCTGTAACAGAGTTGGCTCACTGCTAATTGTTGTCTGCATTCCTCGTTTATAATTACTGTACTACTCAATTTGTGTTCGCTAGCCACCATATTTACTGAAGTGGACTGAGGCCACCTTTACACGGCAACAGTCCCTAGAGCAGGGGTGGGCAATTATTTTTCCCAAGGGGCCACATGAGAAACAGAAAATATTTTGGAGGGCCGGGCCAAAAGGCTGAACTTAATTATGCATAATATCATTGCATAGCATTGTTTTGCTAAACAATGGTAAACAAAATGTGAAACATTTGACTCAAATTATAGGCAGAGTGACTATTTTACATCATGATGATGTACAATAAGAGCGCCCCTCACTTCACATGGGTGTGATTTAAGTTACAAGTCCTGTAAAGTAAATACTAGCATTTTCTTTTAACAATGAGAACATTAGAGGTCTCTTTCACAACCCATGGCGCGCTGCTTACTATCAGCGACTCAGCGAGAGATGAGTCACAACCATTAAACAACGACGTTCTGAAAACAATAAGGCGCTGTATGTTGATGTGTGCACGTTCGTTCTGCCATATTTACTTTGTGGTACAACGGTGTCGACTCGTGTGCCGAAAACAGACGATCCACAAGCTCACGGCGCATCGCCCAAGCGTTCTGAACTTCAGAAGCATGCCACATTCGGGGCGCAACACCGCCATACGGCAGCATCTTAAAACATCTTAACTTTATTGGCGAGGCGGGTTAAATAAAGCAATGAAGCATAATGGTATTTAACTTGTCCTCCTGCAAGGAAGTTTGGTAATCAAAGCATGCGCCTGCGCCTACCGTG
Organism: Electrona antarctica; assembly: GCF_951216825.1. Classification (NCBI taxonomy): domain Eukaryota; kingdom Metazoa; phylum Chordata; class Actinopteri; order Myctophiformes; family Myctophidae; genus Electrona; species Electrona antarctica. The sequence continues at coordinate 37,480,999 of NC_136795.1, forward strand.
TTGTGGAGCTGCATGCTTCATGGCTATTTGCATTCACCGACGTTGTTTTCAACAATAAATCCAAAAAGCTGACATTTTCGCATATGAGGGGGGTGAAGGAAGGAAGACAGGTTCTCAATCACACGCAATTCACATGCACAGTTGACGTGCAGATTGTGTGCACTGTGAGAATACATGGGCTTCAAAATAAAAGAGATGCGGTTTTAGTCCACCCATAAGGTAATTAGAAAATATGTTTTATTTTCTGATTATCAAGTAGACTTTCACGGGTCGGTCAGAGTCAGCCGGCGGGCCGTATTTGGCCTGCGGGCCGTACTTGGCCCGTGGGCCGTACAATGCCCAGGTCTGCCCTAGAGCAAACTATCAGAACGCCTTCCGTTTAGATGGCAACAGCGTTATCGAGGGGTTGAAAACGTTCGTTTAACCCATTTTGGGCGGGAACTCCTTTTGGTGTTTTAAGCATTATGTTATACTTTAACTATTGAAAAATAGCAGATCTACAAGCTCATAGCAAACAAATGTAGCAAACAAGCTTGTAGATCTGCTATCTTTGAAAAATCGTGAAAATGTGGAGCAAATCTTTGAATATATTCTTTCAGAGCGAACAATTTTAACTCAAATCTTGAACAACATATTTTCAGAAGGGGGTCGGCGGCCAAATACATATAATTCTGGGGGTCCTTGCTATGAAATATTGAGCACCACTGATATAGAAACAGGTATTTCAGAAAACTGTCATGATTTAGAATCATAAAATTTCGACGTCAGGCCTAACTAGGTCCCCGGGACAGTTTTCCGCCGTGAGGATTAGGGGCCATTTATGAGATCAATGCAGTCTGCGCAGATCTGCAAAAAAATAAAGGAGGGGTGGGGCCGGTATAATTTACCACTGAAGTTATGGAAGTTTCTCCATATGGATCATGGCACTGTCCAAAAGAAATCACAGAAATAATGGAAGTCACTGGAGTTCTAAATCCAACTGTGCTTACGTTCGGTTCTCTAGCATTAAATTAGACAGCGGAACACTTGCTATTAGGCATGTAACGATATATCGTATATCGATATACGATTTTTTTAGGTGGGCTAGTGAATTATGGTGTGTGATGTGAAATGTGAGCTTTAGTCATATTCCGTCATATTCAAGTGCTTTTGGAGAGAAATGAGTCACTTTCAGTAGTAGAGCACTGTAGAGGGGAGCTGTGTGTGACTGTGCCCAGGTGATGATGGTCGTTGATGCTCATCAAGGAAGGCAATTGTGTTTCTGCACTGTCAAAAGTAATGCTACTTCTTTTGCAATGTAGTTAAATAAAAAAATGTGAAAAAAGGGGGGAAGATAAATGATATAAAATAAAACATTTTTTTTTAAATATCGTGAAAAATCGTATCGTGATACGAATCGTATCGTGAGTTGAGAGAATCAAATGCCTACTTTGCCAATCAGAGATTTGAGAGGATATATTTGTTACACTCACAAAAGTTACCCATAGAGGCGTGCTAATGCAAACACTTTGGGTGGTGATTCATGTAATCTTTTCTTGATTGTGATCAGTGTGCGGTCAAAGGCAGTCGCCTCAGAACCTTATTTCACTACCAACGCCTCCATGATTATCGCTCCATTGGACCGGCCTCTACCACATGGGAGTTGATGCAATTCACGCCACGGTGGCGTGAATTGCATCTCAGACATTTTCAAGGCAGTCGAGCGATAATCATAGAGGCATTGGTATTGAAAGAACAGGCTTGGACGTCAGATGCTCTGCAACACACTTAAGTGCTACTGCTAACGGGTGCATCAACAACAAGCGAGGATGCACGTGAATCAATGGCCGATCGTGTGTGTATTGTCTAATCGTAATTTGGTTAGAACTTAAGGGAAACCAATACCACCCCCCAAAAATGTTGTCATTAATGTATGGAAAAACAAACATTGGAAAAATGACATTATGGGGGTTTTCCCCTCAACGTTTCACGCATCAGATATTGGGTCATGGTCTGAAAATCATTTTCCATCTTGGGATTTTTTTTGCTTTAATTCCTGTGAATCCGCAAAACGTGTGACGACATGGCTCACGTCGGCTCACGTTTATTACATGGTGCACTGGAGCCCTCGGCGATATTTGAGTTCCTAGGATGAGCAAGCGCTCCCTTGTCCCGGTCATCATAGGAATACACATTTAGCGAGCTACTGCATTGGTGAATGTAAAAAAACACATGTGATATGAAGTACAACGAAAGTGGTTCTATGCATGTGTGCCTGGTCTATCTGGCGGTTGAGTGTGTCACTCACCGCCACCTGGCCTGCACACTACTGGATATTCTGATCAGTGTTGAGCCTCCATCAAATGCTGATTAACGGGACTTTGCTGTTTTCTCTACAGACCGTTGCCGTGTAAAGGTGGCCATAGTCGTGATCCTATAGCCCAACAGACAGGCCATGGTCATGCTGTAGTTATTAGGTTGTCAGCCAACTAAGCAGCAATGACATCAGGCAACTGAATGCTAGAGCCTCCGCACTTGTTATATAACCCATTGATGCCTGAGGCCGAATCTGGGAACACCTTCTAGGGCCTGACCTAAGGTTTCTGAAAACCTTCAAATTCCGCTTAATTATTTTTTTAAATAGTTATGTTGCTACATGTATAGCAATAGCTGATGAGACACAGAGCGCGCCGGCATCAAAGGTAGAACAACGTATAGGTTGCACCAGGCATCAATGGGTTAAAGGAGTGCAAAAGAATAGGGCCAACTCCAGTCCAGTGTGTACTGAGTATAAAGGTTTCACTTGGTTAAGAAACGAGTTGCATTCAAAGATTGTGGAGGAGTTGAGAGGCTAGAATACAAATGAATGATGACTTATGTCTTGTATTATGTCATCTTCAGCGAATGCTGTGGCGCATTGGAGTTTTATGACAAGGCTTTCGACCGCGTCACCACTCGCAATGAGAGGTCACTCAAGAGCATCAAGAGGATCTTCCACACGGTCACCACCACAGATGATCCTGTCATACGCAAGGTACAAGCACAAATATACCCACAAGTCATGTTAGAAACTATTTAAGTCATGTTATACACATTTTCATCAGATTAATCACAGTTAATAAAGCAATAAGCCACAAGAGGTTTCAGGTTACCATGGATTTTACAATGGGTGAGAGGCGTGGTGAGACACGAGCGCAGCAAGTGCCTCCAAGCTTATTGCTTTTCTAAAACTGTTAAAACATATAGCAATATTAACCTAATAAAACTATTAAATTCACAAAAGTAGCTACGCTTTGCGCCCACCAGAGCGAGCCACATCACTTCCTTGTTTTGCTCGGCAAGTAGGCTATGTGAAGGGAGAATAGCGCTTGATGTCTTTACGGGGCCGCCTGGAGCCACACATTCACAGTCATATGAGCCGGGCGGTGCTTAGATGCCCGCACGGCATGGGCTTGTAAGGCAATCAAGTGCTCCCCTTCCCCAGTACAGCTACAAGGCTGCAGGATCAGCTGGGAATGTTATGAAGTGATTGAAGGTGTGGATTATCGGTGAAATTTGCAACGGTCACGTGACGGTAACCAGCCAATCAGAATCAAGTATTGGGATTTGGGACTAACCGTTTTAGAAGCTGTGAATAATTATGATTAATCACCATTCATTAATTATTATTAATGACCAGTTCAGTGACCTTGTGGTTGGAGTGTCTGCCCTCAGACACTCAATCCGCAGCCGGGTCTTACCAACGACAATAAAAATGGTACCCAATGCCTCCATGTTTGGCACTCAGGATTAAGGGTTGGATTGGGGTAAATCCCTGTGACAGCGTCATGTCCAGGGTGTGTACTTCAAGCTTCCTCTGGCTATGGAAACGGGAGACAAATATGACACGTGCAAGTGAACAAATTATCGCTGCTAGAAGAACTGTACATGACCGGTTGATTAAAATAAATTAGAAAGGTAAAGTTTTATTATAGTTTTGTCTGTATGTCTACATTATAAAATCATTTAACTCTGATAGTGAAAACTGGCAGAAAAATACTTGCTCACCGCATAAACTAAGGCTCTTAGACAGAGACTTAAGTAAATAGAATTTATTTTATTTTTAAATGCTCATCAAGTGCTCTGCTCAAAGTGAGGTAAGAATGTGCAAACGTTTCGGCCTTGAGACCTTTGTCAGTGCTACAGTATGTGTAAATCACAGTCAAACCAGTTGCTCTTATTAGGGCTCTATATCCGCACGGATGCTGACGATCACCACTCAAGGACATCACCGGGACAATGGTGTGGACATGACATTACAGTGTTACCCATAGTTACACAATATTTTTCTGATGGTGTACAAATTGTCCAACCAAATCAATTTGTATTCCCTCAGAGTTACAAAAGGATTAATTAACAACATACGTTTTTATTTTGTAACTTTATAACATAAAATGTATTGGCTATTCTCTTTCTATGATGCTGAAATTCTGTGTTTTTTTGTTTTGTTTTTTCAGCTGGCTAAAACCCAGGGGAATGTGTTTGCCACTGATGCCATCTTGGCCACGCTGATGTGCTGCACACGCTCTGTGAACAGTTGGGATATCATTGTGCAGAGAGTGGGCAACAAGCTCTTCTTTGACAAAAGAGACAACTCTGACTTTGGTAAGCCTTTTTGCCGTGTATTGGATATGTAACCTTGGAACCTTAGAACCTTGGATGTGTGCCTTATTAGCTGTGGCCCTAACTTCAACCGCTCTGCCTCAGATCTGTTGACCGTGAGCGAGACTGCCAACGAGCCACCGCAGGATGAGGGCAACTCCTTCAACTCCCCCCGTAACCTGGCCATGGAGGCCACCTACATCAACCACAACTTCAGCCAGCAGTGTCTGCGCATGGTACGCCTCACCCAGCCAAGTCCACACTGTGCTGACAAAGACCATCCATTCGAAAGGATGTCGTCGCTCTTGCGTAGAAACCTTATATTTAAAAATGTCCTTTTCTTTAAATTGGTGCAACCACTTCCTTAAGTGACTGTGTGTGGGTGCGTCTGAGCACGAAAACAGCATGGTTGTTTATCACCACCTGTGCGCAACCTAACACACACACAAACACACGGACATATTAACTGTATATATGGTGATTTTGGGTGTGCCAGTACAGTACAGTACAGTGACAGAACAGTACAGTGGAGGGTACAGTAGAGGGACCCCCACACGGTAACTCTGTCATTTCTCAACCGTTTCGGACGCGTGGCGGCTCGCCGGAATCGGGCCGGCACCCTGGGTGCGTTCCTGTGGGTCTGGAACCCCCCCCGGGGACCCCCACACGGAGTTGCACCACTTAATTCACACGGGTGTGATTTTTTTATGTTCATCCAAATGAATGCCCTTTCTTATTTGTGTGACTATCATGCAAATGTAGTGGAAATATCAGATCCGCAAGTACACAAGCTTGTAGATCTTTGACAAATATTGCCTAATATAATGACAAAATGGGGCTGTCAAGTTGAAAGTGCTTAAGTCTGTGGTTTTAACAATAAATATGTAATCAAAAGTAAAGTATCAATTAGAGCTTGTAATTAAATAACTATGGGACCATTTCCTGAAAAGTAATGGTTTTGGACATACAAGGTTTCTGCCCAACAACAGTGATGGTATGACCGTGAAATGAAACTATTGTCTTTCTACAGGGAGGAGAGCGGCACAAGTTTCCCAACCCCAATCCATTTGTGGAGGAAGACATGGAGAAGAGCGAGGTGGCATCTGTTGCTTACAGGTGTGTACTGACCCCTGCTGGTTAGATTCAGTAATTCGTTTAGCTATGATCAGAGATCTCTGCCTACTGATTCGCCTGGTGGCATCTAAATTCATGGCAGTTTGTCCAAACGGCACGCAAATTGGTACACATTATCTCTATAGTTGTGCGATCAAGGGGGATCCGTCCGATTTTTCATATTCCCTAAACATTGCTGGCCCACAACAACCTTAGCCTGGCTAATAAACCAGACTAATATCACACAACACTGTCGCGGTATATCAGTCTGGGCTGGCTCCACTTGGATTTCATTTCCCGGGGAACATTTTCTCTTTGACGCAATTGGTCAGAGCTACTGTCAGTCAAAAGTCTCAAGCATTGAACGTCACTGTACCAAAGCCCGCCCATATTGCATACCGTGTCCCGATTGGTCCGACCTGTTCTCTGCTGTAGGAAAGAGGCGTGCTACTGAGCCTCGCCAGACCGTAATCCGCTGGTAGGCAACTTTTTTTTGCCAACGGCTGATTCGGTCTGGTTTATTAACCAGGCTACAACAACCTAGCTCAGACCTTTATTTTATTTTCTTGCGATGGCCTATTCACAGCGCTCGGTTCACTAGGCAGGGTTCAGGGCATGTATATGTATGGCAGGGACATACAGAAAAAATATAATAACAGTACTGAGTACTGTAAAAGGAACTCGAATAATGTGCTATAGTTCCAGCTGAATGAACAGATTTGACTAGGAATTTTCAAATGATTGTCCAGCACAGCCTATTTAGCTCGTATTACTGATGGATGGAGTATGTCTGTATACCTAGTACGTTTTTGTTCTCTTTCCCCAAATAGGTCTACATAATATTGGTAGAATTATGGTAAATGCTTCTGACACGTCAACAAGCGCAACACTGTTAACAGCCTTTATTTTTTTGTAACCTTTATTTAACCAGTGTGAACAAGTGGGAACTGGCCAAGAGGCAGAAATAAAATTACACTTCAATACCACATCGTCAATGTTACATTTTGGACCAGCAAATACAACATCCATAATACACCTCAAAGTACCCATGAATAAATACAATACAACACATCACATCAAGTCCTACTTTTTTTAGTAGCTTTTTTTTGTTTATACAGTATAAAAGACATGGACAGCTTACCAAGCTACAGTGTGACTAAGTGTTAAATGAAATGACAAATCTCTGTAGTTGCAACTGGATGAAATGGTGTGCACAAACCAATCTAGTTTTCATGTGGCACACAAAGAGTGGCCTTGCGAGACCTTTTTTCAACAATTATTTTTATTCGGTTATAATAATATCTGGATTTTTATATAAGTAAGGGGAGAGAATATAAAAAATGACAACTTTATTCAGAAAAGAACTGAATCAGTTATAATAAAATAAATACATAAAAGTTAGTTATATAACCATTTTATTGTAAAGAGAGAGAGAAACTACGTAATACTCGTCGGCACCTCCTACCTGAACAATACTGTCACGGCATGCCTGTGTGTCACAGTGTATACAGTATATTGAAAGATTGTGCCTGGGCCTTGCTGCTAAACGTTGTTTCCTTCTATTCAGTTATATAACCATTTTAAAGCAAGAGAGAGTAATAACCTAAACCTTCTCACCCATTTGTCATGTGCTCTTTGTTTTTGTGATCTGAGGGTCCATCTGATCTTTCAGAGAACATAATATACAGTATTTACTAAGTAAGTTAGTAGGTTGGAGAGGCTTATTGTTGGTATCAGCCAGAGCGCGGGAGTCTCCGAGTCTCACAGTCCATACATGGGCTGTCACGTTGAAGACATTGTACTTTTTATTTAAAAAAAAATTATACTGATAGGTTAGTAGACTGACAGGAAATGGGGAGAGAGGTGGAGTCGTGGAGAGTAACACGCAGCAAAGGTTGCCGGGATCGGGATTCGAACCCGCAACACGCTGCCATGCTGACATTGCAGCCTAGGGTGCCCGGACCACCACTCCGGCGGTCCGGGCCAAGACATTTTACTTGATGATTGATTGTCACACAAATTATTGTGATTAACGATTTAATTGTTTAATGTTTTAATAATTTTGGCATTGAACATTGGAACATATAAATAAAAATCGCATTTCTGTTTCTGCTTCGTAAACAATAATTGCCCCTCAAGGACCCCGGGGGCCACTTTGGGACACACTGGTCTCATAATAAATCTACTTCATGCGTTTAAGGTACCGTCGCTGGAAGCTGGGAGAGGACATCGACTTGATTGTTCGCTGTGAGCATGATGGTGTGATGACAGGAGCCAATGGGGAGGTGTCTTTCATTAACGTCAAGACGCTGAACGAATGGGACTCCAGGGTAAAAGAAGTGCGGAGGCCAACTTTTTTAATTAGACGTTTAGACTAGGCAGGAATGCTGATCCTGGAGCCTTTAAGTTTTATTAGTGTCTGCACATATGGTGGTGGCCAAATTCATGTCTGTTGTTGGCCATCCTTCACATGAAAATGTTTGAGAATGAGAACTACTGCTACCATATGTTAACCCATTTTGGACGGGAACCCCTTTTGGTGTTTTAAACATTGTTATAATTTAGCTATTGAAAAATAGCAGATCTACAAGCTCATAGCGCGCCACCGAGTGGCGCGCTACGAGCTTGTAGGTCTGCTATTTTTGAAAAATCGTGAAAATATTTATTTCAGAAAACTGGAGGATTTAAAATATATTTTTTTTAATTTCGAGGTCAGGCCTAAGTGGGTTCATATGCTAATCTTCCATTTCAGCACTGTAATGGAATAGACTGGCGACAGAAGTTGGACTCCCAGAGAGGAGCTGTCCTGGCCACAGAGCTGAAGAACAACAGCTACAAACTGGCCCGTTGGACATGCTGTGCCATGCTGGCTGGATCGGAGTACCTGAAGCTTGGGTGAGGAGGAACACGCATCTCCACCTCTTTGGAAGGTGTCTTAGAGCCCACCCATTTGGAGAGTTCTAGACTGATGTTTTGACCGATTTTTTTTTAAATGCCCAATCACATGCCCAAAATAGGGACGCTAGATTGAAAGTACTCTCTCAAGAAAAGATTCCGAGCTACGCTACTGAATCTGTCTGCAGGGCTATTCAGAACGCGTATACATTGCTGTTAGTGGGAATGAAAACATAGGTGCCCCACCGGAAGAGGAAGGGCCTAACGCGGAGAAAACGGGCATCATACTGCTATTCACATTCTGTTCTGCGCCACCCCCAGAGGCAAATTCAATGCTTTTTTTTGCTGATGGGTTCCCAGATTGGATTGAAAGTGGTTAAAATTCCGTACACCAGCTGCATAATTGCACATTACAAAAAAGGCAAATAATGGCGATCTATCGGTCTGCTTCTAGTGTCACTTTGCTGCATGGCTGAGGTCAGTAAGAAGTGCCTTTTGGCATACCAAGTGGCTTTTATAATACATTGCCCAGTTTGTTTAGATCAGTGGTTCCCAAACTTTGTAGCTTGTGACCCAAAAGAGAAATTAATCGTTTGCCTGCAACCCAAATTAGTGAAAATAGCAGATCTACAAGCTCTCAACACGTTGCATCGTGCCACGTTGTGAGCCTGTAGTGTAGATCGACTACTACTGTTTTCTAATTTATGAAATTTCTTAGATTTTTCTTTTATTTCTTCCTGAAATAAATCATTGCATTTTTAATTCATGAAAATTCTTGCTTTTTTGGGCAATGTTTTTTTTTAAATGTTTTGAAATAAGTCAACAAAACAAAATGTCAGAAACAAAAAATAAAGGGAACCATAAAAATGTGTCTGCGACCCACAAAAGCGTCCCGACCCAGTGTTTGGAGAAACAGTGGGTTTAGAATCAACTCTATTGCGTTCTCATCGCCCCTCCCTCTCTCTAGATACGTGTCTCGTTACCACGTGAAGGACTCTGCCCGCCACGTCATCCTGGGCACCCAGCAGTTCAAGCCCAACGAGTTTGCCAGCCAGATCAACCTGAGCATGGAGAACGCCTGGGGCATCCTCCGCTGTGTCATCGACATCTGCCGCAAGCTGGACGAGGGCAAGTACCTCATCCTCAAGGACCCCAACAAGGTGAGCTACACGTACCATCCAGGGGGGGGCGGTAGTGGATCAGGGGTAGAGTGCCCGGTAGAACAGCCCTTCTAGTTCTAGGTTCCTAGTTCGAACCTAGGGCTCCCCCAGAGTTGGTGTCGAGGTGTCCTTGAGCAAGACTCTGAACCCCTAATTGCTCCCGATGTGCAGGTTGATGCCTTACATGGTTTCCTCCACCATCATTGTACACATGAGTGAATGTAATGCACAATCTATAAAGCGGTATATAAATGTAAAGCGGTATATAAATGCACCATGTATTAGGCTTGGGCGATATTGATTTTTTGATATCGGTATTGATAACGTGAATAATACCGCGATAATCGGTATTATCGGTTTTATTAATAAAACATTAATATATCACACTGATGGGCTGAATTTCCCCATAGAGTGCTATTTCTTGTTTTGGCCACTGTACTGTACTGTACTGTACTGTACTGTACTGTACTGTACTGTACTGTACTGTACTGTACTGTACTGTACTGTACTCCGCTGTACTGTACTCCGCTGTACTCCGCTGTACTGTACTCCGCTGTACTGTATTCCACTGTACTGTGCTGTATTCCACTGTACTGTACTGTACTGTACTGTACTGTACTGTACTGTGTGGTAAAATGACGGTAAAATTACGATATTAGTATTATGACGGTATTCTGTATTTTTTTTCATATTTACATGACGGTAAAATTACGATATTAGTATTATGACGGTATTCGGTATTATTTATATACTCCGCGATATTACCGGTATTCGGTATTAATTATATACTCCGCGATATTACCGGTATTGATTTAAAATATCGCGGTAAACGGTAATATCGGTATATTGCCCAAGCCTACCATGTATCCAGCGCTGCTGTTGGGCCAGAACCAATGTCCAAAAGCGTTGAGTTCCAAAGGATCCAGTATAGTTATCGAGTCACTGTTAATGCTTTTCATTGGTTAAATATTTATGAAATCCACACACACTTAAAAATGGTCAGAAAATAGCCTTCGAGCTCGAGCTACGAGCTCTACAAGCTCACAACACGTTGCAGGCACGTATTGTGAGCTTGTAGATTGTGAGTTGTGACATTCTGAAGTAAGGCATTCATTTTCGGAGATACAAGATTTCGGCACAACAGCAACGATTGTAATGCTGGTCAAGAAAGATGGCTTGATGGTGGTTCATTTTGTGTAAATTGTAATGCTGGTCAAGAAAGGTGGCTTGATGGTGGTTGCATTTGTTCCGTTTCCAACAGCAAGTGATCCGCGTGTACAGCCTGCCTGATGGAACCTTCAGCTCTGATGAAGACGAGGAAGAAGAGGAGGATGAAGAAGATGAGGAGGAGGAAGGTGAGAATAGGAAGTCGAGTAATGTCATAGTGACGTATTCAGTGGTTCTCAAACATTTACGTATGTATCAAGGACTTGTTGGTCCATTGATAGATATTTGGCCCCATCTGACAAGATTTTTTGCCAGCGACCTCCATTTGTCAATATGAAAAAGAATTTAAACTAGCAGCTCAGCAACAAGCTCACAGCGCCTCACCCTCACCCTCACCCCTGGCTGATTATGTTGTTTGTTTTCCAGTTCAGATTGAAAACTACAGCAGATTAAAAAAGATGGTAGCCTAGTAAGCAGCACAGCTGCACCAAATAAATAAATGAACAAGTCTTCGATTGTGTCCAGAAACGAGGGCATGCCAATGTGAAAGCATGGATAGTACCGACAAAAAAACATCATTATTCATTAACACAACCATTATTATCGCAGCTGTGTTGCTTACGTCACTGTGTGTACTAAAATGATTATGCAGCCTACCATGTTTTTACCCTGCTGTAGTCTTTAATTTGGCGTTCTTAACGCTGCTGAAGTGGAAAACGAACCCCTTTTTCATTCCCCTTTAACAAGACAATAACGCCATGTAATGTTTATTTCTTGCTGGGGTGCATTCCTGAATGTCTGTTATTGGCCAAAAATGTTATGACTCTACAGTACTGTTCTTTACATTTCTACTTTGTTGTCTCTCTCCCCCACTCCCCTCCCCTCCCTTCACACAGACGAAGAGAATTGAGGTGTGGAGACTGCTTAGTGACCAAAGTGGCCTACCTACACTTGACAATACATTACCTTAATTAATTCTGATATTCAATAAAAATATGATTGGCCATCTTGTTTTATGTGAATTCACAATTGTGCAATACAACTTTTCCACTCTGAGCCATGTTAGATGACATTAGTTTATTGTTCCCTGTGGGGAATTCAATAATCGTGTCGGCAAGTAAATTATTAAACCATTTTATCTAGTATACATGAGTAGTTGGCGAACACATAACCATACTTAGCAGCTGTAATGAGACATGTGGAGTAGACTGTAAATATATTTCAGAATTGATGGGAGAGTACTATTTTCCTCCTTTATAGTTGCTGTGATTCAGTGTCCCAGATGAATTTCAGGTCCATGTCGCCCATCCGCTCCTGAAGGATCTGATCAAACCTCTCACTCTGGGCCATGGTAAAGGTGTTCTTCCAGTCACCAACCTTACCTGCAATTACAATAGTATCACAACTGATGATGATGCATCTAAAGTTTACTTATTGGGACAGTCCTGTAATCAAGAGGTCTGATGTCAACAATCATGGTTTCTGACCTTGTCTTAAAATGTTTTTTTTCTCACTGAAGTTGCTATTATCACTATTCCACAGTAAGTCTGTGGAAGGGCATAGCCTTCTTGCCAACAGTGGAAAATTGTATGACTTAAATATTTACCTTTGCGCATAAAGTCTCCCTTTAGCCGCTCTGTTGCCACAAACTCATAGTTGGCTTTAGGGTCTTTCTTCATGTTCTTGAAGGTAGATTTTTCCACAATTTGATCGATGGCGTCTTCACTGAGATCTTTTCCTAAGAAATGGCAGATCTTTGTTACTGCCGTCTTCAGATCCTACAAGAAAAATGGGGGGCAGTGGGTAAATGAAATTGAAAGTACAGAAAACGTGCTATTGACCAAGATAGCACTGATATACTGTATTGTAATGTGTAGGTATGTTGAGTATCCCCAATGGAGACAATGGGTCGTGCCATGTCAAATCTTACCAGAATCATATCCTCATATGTCAGGAACAGTATGTTGTACTGGTCTCTCTTAGCATGCCACTCTCTGATGTGATCAAACCAGCAGCTTGCGCCAACTGGATAATGACATAGATTTTAGTGACAATTATAAATCACTGAAAGCAGTTAAATGGAGTTTAACGTCTGGGTTTCCAAGGCTAATTGGAGTAGAACAGTGGTTTTCAACCCTTTTCATAAGGCCCATTATTCATTCAACATTTGAGCCACGGACCACCATTTGTGGAGATTTAGACTCAAAACGTATGATTTTGTCCACAATTCCATGCTGTATTGAATGAAGTGGTACCATAGGAGAGATAACAGGCAAATGTTGATCAAAAAATAACAATTATTCTACATTCTCTAATTAGACGTCTTGTAAATTAAGTAATGCAGATGTTTAGCAATAATTTATCTCTTGAGAGTGTCAAATGAAACCAAATCATTTGGTTTCATTTTAGGCTATCAAGAGTTAAAGATCTATATAAGGGTTCATTTGGTTATTTACCAACCCCATCATTTAGCTGGGGACCACCTGGTGGTCCCCGAACCACTGGTTCTACTGGAGTAGAAGACGACATACTTCAAAGTAGCTTTTAGTGACAATTAAAAGGCCTACCATTCCCTGACAGATATTGCTCCAAAAAGTCCTCGAAGCTTTTGGGAGTTTGCAGATCAGCCCAGACACAGCTGAAGTGGTAATATGACACAATGTTGTCCTTTGGGTTCCGCATTACATAGATAACCTGCCATGACAATGAAGATGAATTATAGCCTACCGCACTCACTGCAACACCAATGAGTATGAGGTATTGAATCAACCAACAGTCCTCTTACTTTACCCTTCTCCTTCAATCCTGGAGGCATGAGAGGCGGGGTGAGGTGAGAGGCGAATAGCCGAGGAGAGGGTCGTAAGGAGTAATCTGAACGACCTTCCGTGTATTCCAGCCATGGCATTCGCTCCAAGTTGTTGGCATAAGAAACAGAAACACCTCCGTCTAACTCGTATATGGAAGTGATGATTTGCTGAGTCCATATAGTGCCTGTGAGTCAAAATATTCAAAAAGCTTTTGAGACGTTATTAAAAGCCTATGATGGGTTATTTTTGGTATTTTAGCTCTCACCAGTGGTGGAAAAAGTAGCCTATAAAAAAGGTTTTACTTAAGTAGAAGTATCAATATGGCACTATAGAAATACTCTGTTACAAGCAAAGGGCCGGAATTCATAATTTACTTGAGTAAAAGTACAAAAGTATTTGCTTCCAAGAGTAAAAGTACAAAAGTATTTGCTTCCAAATGTACTTAAAGTACCAAAAGAGTATTAATTGTGCAGAATGTCCCATTTAAATCTACTAATAATTGCTATTTTCAAATGGCCAAAATGTATATAGGGTAGTATGTCTATGGGAGTATGTGCCTACTACTAGTATGAAGTATGTAGGCTGAAGTCTGTTTTGTAATAATAATCAAAGTAACAGTAACTAAAGTTTTCAAATGTAGTGGAGTAAAAGTGCAATAGTTGTACTTAAGTACAATACTTAAGTAAATGTACTAAGTTACTTTCCACCACTGCAACTCACTAAACAGCTACAGTCCAAATAAGTTGTCTCACTCACCAGATTTTGGGTAAGTGACAAGAAGGACGTCGTCATCACAAATTCCAAACGACTGAAGAGAATCGATGTATTCAGCAGTTGTGGAACCAACTACAAAATTATAGTTTTTATACCTACAGAGATAATCTGAGATCTGCTCCATGTGGAACGTTTGAATAAAACAGATTATAGAGCTAAATATGTGACATACACATGTCCACACATGTGAATGAAAATAAAAGCCTATGGGTACCAAGGCTAGTCCACATGTAGTTTGGACTTTGGACCTTTGTAGTAATAAATGCTTTATTATTGTCCTCGAGAACCTCCTGAGGTGACAGAAAATTGCTGTCACGTGCATTTCTGCATTATTACATTACGACGTCTAAAAAGTAATCCAATAATATGGGATTTAAATAAGCCATACAGACTATATATCCAACAAAGGGCATACTGTAAAATAAAAAGGACACATGTACTATACGTACCTCTACTGTAGGCTATACTATACTACTACCATATCATCAATTGATTAGGTTAGTTTATAGGCTACTGTCCTATTGTATAAAATGTAAAGTTGTAAAAAGAAAACATGCTAGGCTATACTGTATGCTACACGTCTGCTTTGCTTGTCCTTTTCTATATGTCCTGTATGTCTTCTGACTAGCCTGGTTAACCACTCCCCCTTGAAAACATTTCATAGAATGGCATGAAATGCCAAAAGGGGGAGTCTTCTGACAGCTATGTAATCTGTCCTCATGCATGTCATCTTTCAAAAATATAGTAGGCTATGTCTAACACATGAGCTATATATATATACAGTATCTTACAGTAGCCTTTCAGATATATAGGCCTACTCTCTTGGGAGATGAATGGTTGATAATGTAGATTAGATCAGGTGTATTCTCAAGCATTGTTGTTACTTGAATAACTTTCCTCTATTTGTGACTGAATAGCATAGCCATGTAACAGTATTGGAAACATCTGCTTGGTTTTTATTCATCAACACCCATACAAAATATTCATTTTATTTTTCATTATTTCAGTCACCACAATTTTCTTGAAAAATATGTATTAATTCTTAATTCTTTAGCAATTATTTATGAAGGTGTGTGCTTTGCTGTTTCAATATTGCAAACACAAACTTTTCAAGTCAGTCATGTTCTCTGAATGACAATAAAATACAATTTAAATTTGAAATTGGTACATACTTAAATATTTACAAATAATGGCCATATTTTTAAACAATATCAAATACTTTATGCTCAGATGAAATAACATGGTATTTTGGCAATTTTATAATCTTGTTCAATTACTGACTGCTTTCTACTGTATAATGCAATGTTCTTTCTTTTGCTAGAATTTCTGACCTCTGGGTCCTTCACCTTTAACCCCCAGAGAGGTGCAAAATTCAGACTAATCTCTTCCACTTTCCTTTCCCTTTCTTCCCCACTGGATCAGAGGGTATCTGTTCCCTAAATAGTTTTATCTCCCTTTTTAATATAAAATGGCAGCTCAAGGTTAACTTTCTTCCCTGTTGATGTCAGCATGCCTTCATTCAGAGAGTCATGGATCTTCTTCCATGAGTCCAGCTCTGAACGCCACAGTGAAGCTCTGGCTCGGACGAACTGTGAGATTTCGCTCTGGCTCCCTTTAGCCAGATTCATGCTGTCTAGGCAGATGAACATGATGTCCATGCCAATGAAAAGGGCATTTAGAGCGATGAAACCAGCCCGAGCTGATTTGGAAAGGGCTAATGTCCCTTTGGCTGCTGCCTGGCCTATATCTGGAATGTCGGAGATTATATCGCCACTTCTCAGCATCTTCAGACCAGAGGCGCAATCAATTATAGAATCAATGCCTTTTCCAACAGTAGCAGTCATATGATACTCCCTACACCCAGGACCATGTTCACTTTGTCCCTCCTTGCCAGTGTGGTGTTTGCTTTATCGGACACCTCTTCTAGATATTTCTGGATACTCTTCACATCTTCCATGAAATTGCGAAATGCCTCATTGGCTCTGTTCTGTTGTGTCTTATTTACAGCGATCTCTGTGCCTGTGGTGACTGCACTGTTGACTCCACTGGTAACAGCTAGCCCTACCCCAGTCAGGGTTAGAGCTAGGGACACTCCAGCTGTTACAGGGATCAGGGCCAGACCAACAATAGAGAGCACGCCTCCAACTAACCCCACTGAGCTACCTGCTACACTGGAGATCTGAGCACCCTTCTTCATCCTATCTACGCGGACGGCACTTTCCTCCAGTTCAGTTAGAAACTGCAACATTCTGGGTTCACAGTGGCTGAACTTTCCGATGAAGCCAGAGGGGGACTCATCCTGGAACAAGAACCCAACTCTAAAGTGCTGGTCCATCCTGAAAGAGAAAAGAATAAAGCAGTTAAAAGTAGAAACTCATGTGCATTTTTCATCCTATAAGACTATTGGTGTTGGTCGTTGGACATGTCCAACATTTTCACATCAGAGGATGGAGGCTCGATCAGCTCTAAGCTCAGTTTATAGATTCTGTCTTTCAATCAAGTAGCTGATGCCAATGGAGGATGGAAGAACCACAAACAAAAATAGTTACCTTATGTCAGTGAGAAGTTTGATATGATTAATCATATCCAGTATGTCAACGTCAGACAAATCCGCAGGCAGTTGGATCACAGTTTTTGTACTGTTCATCTTTCCAAATTCTCTGACAGCACTATGAATGAGAAGATCATCATTCATTTCTGAACATTTGTCCTTGTGTACAAACAGTTTTGCAATGAATGATGAATATGTTTTAGTTTGATTATGATGAGTTCTAAATTTACCTTTTGTCCATTATATCACAGATGTCCTGGGTAATACATATGTATTTGTCCAGGTACACCGAATGCACTTCCACATTATGAAGGCTGGGAGAGAAGAAGCTACCAGCTTCTCTCTTAAACTGCAGGAGGAGTGGGCAGATCTGGATTGCAGCAGTGATGACAGCCTGAACACTCTTAAAGCTTGTCCCCTCTGGCAACTGTAAAACCTGGTTCTTCTCCACAAACACATGCAGAGAGGTGACCGCCAGGGTTTCCACAGCATTCACAAACCTGTTCAGCTTCTCCAAGCCTTCTATAGTGTCCTTAAGAACCAGATCAAGCTCCTTCTCCAGCTCCTCACGTCTTCTATCCTTCTTCAGGGTCATCTTGTTCTTCAAGTATTCTCCCAACGCCTTGCCTCTATCCTTGGATTTGGTGACATGGTCAAAGCTTAGATCAATTCTATCTGCCCTCTCTTTGATGTCCTTCATCATGGATTTCTCTTCTGTCCTCTTGCACTTCCATTTTGAAAGAGATAGACAGAATTCTCTCACTGTGGCAATGTGATCAAGGGTGTCGGAGGTGTACTGGCACAAAGACTCCTGCAGTTCCTCTCTGTAACATCCAATGACAATATGACATTTTCTTTATTAAATCATTTTGACAGGGCATAGGAAGTGGGAAATGTCATTTTAAAACTCATACCATGTCTAAGCACACTTAACTATGCTATGGGCCTGGCACATCATTTTGTTGACAAACAAATCCTACATGAAGAACTTATTAACTTACTTTATTGCTTTTATGGCTTGGCCCCGTGTTATCGCTGTTTTTAAATATGCTATATAAATAAAGGTGACTTGACTTGACTGACTTGAATGCTATTGGGAATACAATCCATTAAAGATGGAGTGCCATGATTTTTGCCTCTTTTCCAGTTTTTCATGGGTTTATGAGGTCACAGTACTTCATTAGACCCCTTGGTGTGGTTGTTATGTCCAATGATGTCTTCCCTTTATATTTAGGGTTTCTTCCTGGAGGCTGAAACCGTGACAGTCAAACGTGCCAATGAAAAATACTGTGATATAGTGACATCACAATATCATCCCCTCCCCTAACCCCTCCCCCGGCACTCCATCTTTAAGATACAGCCTAGTACATTACCAAACATTGCAATTGCCCAAGTGATCCTCTTGATAGAAAAGGTGTGAACCAGGTTTCAGGTTATACAAATAGGCCTACTGCCCTCTACTGTTCAAAATGTCACATCAACTAACAGAAATAACCTTTATTTGTGTTTATAGGCCTACATCTTATTTATTGTCTCCACCAGAGTATTTTTGCACCTCGTCCGTCCGTGTGTACATCTGCGGACAGCTAATCTCTGGCACCGTTGACTTGTTTGTTCTCATTTATTAATTACAAAATTCCTGCAATATCTATTTAGGTCCACCGTAATGCAACATGAATGATATAGCGCGTACAAATTTGGGTTTACGCTGGAGTTGAAGTTGGTGTTTGTCACTCATACAGTTATCAGTAGTGAATTGTACTTCAAGAGCCAGGCAGTGTTAATAACAATGCAATAATTATATTATAAAATACAATAGAAATATTCACTAGCAGTAATAAAAAAGGAGTAAAAGCCATGCAAATATTCAATTGGGCAGTCTGCAGTAGCCTATAATACGTGTAGCGTATACTGAATTGGCTGACTGTATATTCAACTTCCAACAATCTTGTACAGTCTATAACTGTAGGCTACTAGCACAGCTACTGCTGTGAACTGGTGGCAGTAAAATAAACAGCTGAGCCCACAGAATGGTATGGTATCCATATTCACCACCATTATTTTACATGGTTTTTTGATTGGAGGTTGGAATATTTTGGGGGCAAATGCTGCCTAAATCAAAATCTTTTCAAGACAGGGACAGAATAGCTTACTAGGCCTATCTATACTCACTGCACTGCATCCTGTCATACTATACAGTAGTAGCCTAGCTCTGGTCCATAGCATTATTATATTCTCTCTCTGGATAACCTTTACACTGAATGTTAGCTTGCCCTGAAGACTTACCGTTGCAGAGATTGTTTGCTTTTCTTGTCTCCATGTTGTTCGCCTTTATCACATACCATACCCATTTCGTCAGTAGAGTGGATACATTTGAACAACAATATTTTAGTTTGAATGATAAATCTATTGCAGACTCAGAGATCAGAACCCAGGTTAATCCTGGAAGCTTTCTTTGAGCACCAAGGATACCGGCGTCAGTCCTTTAATCTCCTTCTCCTGTTGAACTCTTTATTTGCTTTGAACCCTTTCGATGTCCATTTCTTATAGAGAGATGACTTCCGCACAGTTTTTATACCTACAGAGATAATCTGAGATCTGCTCCATGTGGAACGCTTGAATAAAACAAAGATTATAAAGCTAAATATGTGACATACAGTGACGTCGTGACGACAGTCCACATGTGAACGAAAATAAAAGCCTATGGGTACCAAGGCTAGTCCACAAGTAGTTTGGACTTTGGACCTTTGTAGTAATAAATGCTTTATTATCGTCCTCGGGAACCTCCTGAGGTGACAGAAAATTGCTGTCACGTGCATTTCTGCATTATTACATTACGACGTCTAAAAAGTCATCCAATAATATGGGATTTAAATAA
This sequence comes from Electrona antarctica, assembly GCF_951216825.1. Lineage (NCBI taxonomy): Eukaryota > Metazoa > Chordata > Actinopteri > Myctophiformes > Myctophidae > Electrona > Electrona antarctica. Next base: position 37,500,964 of record NC_136795.1, read on the forward strand.
GCCATACAGACTATATATCCAACAAAGGTCATACTGTAAAATAAAAAGGGCACATGTACTATACGTACCTCTACTGTAGGCTATACTATACTACTACCATATCATCAATTGATTAGGTTAGTTTATAGGCTACTGTCCTATTGTATAAAATGTAAAGTTGTAAAAAGAAAACATGCTAGGCTATACTGTATGCTACACGTCTGCTTTGCTTGTCCTTTTCTATATGTCCTGTATGTCTTCTGACCAGCCTGGTTAACCACTCCCCCTTGAAAACATTTCATAGAATGGCATGAAATGCCAAAAGGGGGAGTCTTCTGACAGCTATGTAATCTGTCCTCATGCATGTCATCTTTGAAAAATATAGTAGGCTATGTCTAACACATGAGCTATATATATATACAGTATCTTACAGTAGCCTTTCCGATATATAGGCCTACTCTCTTGGGAGATGAATGGTTGATAATGTAGATTAGATCAGGTGTATTCTCAAGCTTTGTTGTTACTTGAATAACTTTCCTCTATTTGTGACTGAATAGCATAGCCATGTAACAGTATTGGAAACATCTGCTTGGTTTTTATTCATCAACACCCATACAAAATATTCATTTTATTTTTCATTATTTCAGTCACCACAATTTTCTTGAAAAATATGTATTAATTCTTAATTCTTTAGCAATTATTTATGAAGGTGTGTGCTTTGCTGTTTCAATATTGCAAACACAAACTTTTCAAGTCAGTCATGTTCTCTGAATGACAATAAAATACAATTTAAATTTGAAATTGGTACATACTTAAATATTTACAAATAATGGCCATATTTTTAAACAATATCAAATACTTTATGCTCAGATGAAATAACATGGTATTTTGGCAATTTTATAATCTTGTTCAATTACTGACTGCTTTCTACTGTATAATGCAATGTTCTTTCTTTTGCTAGAATTTCTGACCTCTGGGTCCTTCACCTTTAACCCCCAGAGAGGTGCAAAATTCAGACTAATCTCTTCCACTTTCCTTTCCCTTTCTTCCACACTGGATCAGAGGGTATCTGTTCCCTAAATAGTTTTATCTCCCTTTTTAATATAAAATGGCAGCTCAAGGTTAACTTTCTTCCCTGTTGATGTCAGCATGCCTTCATTCAGAGAGTCATGGATCTTCTTCCATGAGTCCAGCTCTGAACGCCACAGTGAAGCTCTGGCTCGGACGAACTGTGAGATTTCGCTCTGGCTCCCTTTAGCCAGATTCATGCTGTCTAGGCAGATGAACATGATGTCCATGCCAATGAAAAGGGCATTTAGAGCGATGAAACCAGCCCGAGCTGATTTGGAAAGGGCTAATGTCCCTTTGGCTGCTGCCTGGCCTATATCTGGAATGTCGGAGATTATATCGCCACTTCTCAGCATCTTCAGACCAGAGGCGCAATCAATTATAGAATCAATGCCTTTTCCAACAGTAGCAGTCTTTCTAATGATACTCCCTACACCCAGGACCACGTTCACTTTGTCCCTCCTTGCCAGTGTGGTGTTTGCTTTATCGGACACCTCTTCTAGATATTTCTGGATACTCTTCACATCTTCCATGAAATTGCGAAATGCCTCATTGGCTCTGTTCTGTTGTTTCTTATTTACAGCGATCTCTGTGCCTGTGGTGACTGCACTGTTGACTCCACTGGTAACAGCTAGCCCTACCCCAGTCAGGGTTAGAGCTAGGGACACTCCAGCTGTTACAGGGATCAGGGCCAGACCAACAATAGAGAGCACGCCTCCAACTACCCCCACTGAGCTACCTGTTACACTGGAGATCTGAGCACCCTTCTTCATCCTATCTACGCGGACGGCACTTTCCTCCAGTTCAGTTAGAAGCTGCAACATTCTGGGTTCACAGTGGCTGAACTTTCCGATGAAGCCAGAGGGGGACTCATCCTGGAACAAGAACCCAACTCTAAAGTGCTGGTCCATCCTGAAAGAGAAAAAAATAAAGCAGTTAAAAGTAGAAACTCATGTGCATTTTTCATCCTATAAGACTATTGGTGTTGGTCGTTGGACATGTCCAACATTTTCACATCAGAGGATGGAGGCTCGATCAGCTCCAAGCTCAGTTTATAGAGTCTGTCTTTCAATCAAGTAGCTGATGCCAATGGAGGATGGAAGAACCACAAACAAAAATAGTTACCTTATGTCAGTGAGAATTTTGACATGATTAAGCATATCCAGTATGTCAACGTCAGACAAATCCGCAGGCAGTTGGATCACAATTGTTGTACTGTTCATCTTTCCAAATTCTCTGACAGCACTATGAATGAGAAGATCATCATTAATTTCTGAACATTTGTCCTTGTGCACAAACAGTTTTGCAATGAATGATGAATATGTTTTAGTTTGATTATGATGAGTTCTAAATTTACCTTTTGTCCATTATATCACAGATGTCCTGGGTAATACATATGTATTTGTCCAGGTACACCGAATGCACTTCCACATTATGAAGGCTGGGAGAGAAGAAGCTACCAGCTTCTCTCTTAAACTGCAGGAGGAGTGGGCAGATCTGGATTGCAGCAGTGATGACAGCCTGAACACTCTTAAAGCTTGTCCCCTCTGGCAACTGTAAAACCTGGTTCTTCTCCACAAACACATGCAGAGAGGTGACCGCCAGGGTTTCCACAGCATTCACAAACCTGTTCAGCTTCTCCAAGCCTTCTATAGTGTCCTTAAGAACCAGATCAAGCTCCTTCTCCAGCTCCTCACGTCTTCTATCCTTCTTCAGGGTCATCTTGTTCTTCAAGTATTCTCCCAACGCCTTGCCTCTATCCTTGGATTTGGTGACATGGTCAAAGCTTAGATCAATTCTATCTGCCCTCTCTTTGATGTCTTTCATCATGGATTTCTCTTCTGTCCTCTTGCACTTCCATTTTGAAAGAGATAGACAGAATTCTCTCACTGTGGCAATGTGATCAAGGGTGTCGGAGGTGTACTGGCACAAAGACTCCTGCAGTTCCTCTCTGTAACATCCAATGACAATATGACATTTTCTTTATTAAATCATTTTGACAGGGCATAGGAAGTGGGAAATGTCATTTTAAAACTCATACCATGTCTAAGCACACTTAACTATGCTATGGGCCTGGCACATCATTTTGTTGACAAACAAATCCTACATGAAGAACTTATTAACTTACTTTATTGCTTTTATGGCTTGGCCCCGTGTTATCGCTGTTTTTAAATATGCTATATAAATAAAGGTGACTTGACTGACTTGAATGCTATTGGGAATACAATCCATTAAGATGGAGTGCCATGATTTTTGCCTCTTTTCCAGTTTTTCATGGGTTTATGAGGTCACAGTACTTCATTAGACCCCATGGTGTGGTTGTTATGTCCAATGATGTCTTCCCTTTATATTTAGGGTTTCTTCCTGGAGGCTGAAACCGTGACAGTCAAACGTGCCAATGAAAAATACTGTGATATAGTGACATCACAATATCATCCCCTCCCCTAACCCCTCCCCCGGCACTCCATCTTTAAGATACAGCCTAGTACATTACCAAACATTGCAATTGCCCAAGTGATCCTCTTGATAGAAAATGTGTGAACCAGGTTTCAGGTTATACAAATAGGCCTACTGCCCTCTACTGTTCAAAATGTCACATCAACTAACAGAAATAACCTTTATTTGTGTTTATAGGCCTACATCTTATTTATTGTCTCCACCAGAGTATTTTTGCACCTCGTCCGTCCGTGTGTACATCTGCGGACAGCTAATCTCTGGCACCGTTGACTTGTTTGTTCTCATTTATTAATTACAACATTCCTGCAATATCTATTTAGGTCCACCGTAATGCAACATGAATGATATAGCGCGTACAAATTTGGGTTTACGCTGGAGTTGAAGTTGGTGTTTGTCACTCATACAGTTATCAGTAGTGAATTGTACTTCAAGAGCCAGACAGTGTTAATAACAATGCAATAATTATATTATAAAATACAATAGAAATATTCAATAGCAGTAATAAAAAAGGAGTAAAAGCCATACAAATATGCAAATATTCAATTGGGCAGTCTGCAGTAGCCTATAATACGTGTAGCGTATACTGAATTGGCTGACTGTATATTCAACTTCCAACAATCTTGTACAGTCTATAACTGTAGGCTACTAGCACAGCTACTGCTGTGAACTGGTGGCAGTAAAATAAACAGCTGAGCCCACAGAATGGTATGGTATCCATATTCACCACCATTATTTTACATGGTTGTTTGATTGGAGGTTGGAATATTTTGGGGGCAAATGCTGCCTAAATCAAAATCTTTTCAAGACAGGGACAGAATAGCTTACTAGGCCTATCTATACTCACTGCACTGCATCCTGTCATACTATACAGTAGTAGCCTAGCTCTGGTCCATAGCATTGAAGGAGTTCTCCTTATTATATTCTCTCTCTGGATAACCTTTACACTGAATGTTAGCTTGCCCTGAAGACTTACCGTTGCAGAGATTGTTTGCTTTTCTTGTCTCCATGTTGTTCGCATTTATCAGATACCGTACCCATTTCGTCAGTAGAGTGGATACATTTGAACAACAATATTTTAGTTTGAATGATAAATATATTGCAGACTCAGAGATCAGAACCCAGGTTAATGCTGGAAGCTTTCTTTGAGCACCAAGGATACCGGCGTCAGTCCTTTAATACCCCTTCCTTCACAGGTGTCAGCAGCAGTCATACTGACTGTAAGCCTGTAAGGTGCTATCCTATATCTCTTATCAGTCCTTCCTAAGGTTTCGTTTTCCTTTCTTCTCCTGTTGAACTCTTTATTTGCTTTGAACCCTTTCGATGTCCATTTCTTATAGAGAGATGACTTCCGCAGAGTTTTTATACCTACAGAGATAATCTGAGATCTGCTCCATGTGGAACGTTTGAATAAAACAAAGATTATAAAGCTAAATATGTGACATACAGTGACGTCGTGACGACAGTCCACATGTGAACGAAAATAAAAGCCTATGGGTACCAAGGCTAGTCCACAAGTAGTTTGGACTTTGGACCTTTGTAGTAATAAATGCTTTATTATCGTCCTCGGGAACCTCCTGAGGTGACAGAAAATTGCTGTCACGTGCATTTCTGCATTATTACATTACGACGTCTAAAAAGTCATCCAATAATATGGGATTTAAATAAGCCATACAGACTATATATCCAACAAAGGGCATACTGTAAAATAAAAAGGGCACATGTACTATACGTACCTCTACTGTAGGCTATACTATACTACTACCATATCATCAATTGATTAGGTTAGTTTATAGGCTACTGTCCTATTGTATAAAATGTAAAGTTGTAAAAAGAAAACATGCTAGGCTATACTGTATGCTACATGTCTGCTTTGCTTGTCCTTTTCAATATGTCCTGTATGTCTTCTGACCAGCCTGGTTAACCACTCCCCCTTGAAAACATTTCATAGAATGGCATGAAATGCCAAAAGGGGGAGTGGTTAACCAGGCTATTTTCTGACAGCTATAATCTGTCCTCATCTTTCAAAAATATAGTAGGCTATGTCTAACACATGAGCTATATATATATACAGTATCTTACAGTAGCCTTTCAGATATATATGCCTACTCTCTTGGGAGATGAATGGTTGATAATGTAGATTAGATCAGGTGTATTCTCAAGCTTTGTTGTTACTTGAATAACTTTCCTCTATTTGTGACTGAATAGCATAGCCATGTAACAGTATTGGAAACATCTGCTTGGTTTTTATTCATCAACACCCATACAAAATATTCATTTTATTTTTCATTATTTCAGTCACCACAATTTTCTTGAAAAATATGTATTAATTCTTAATTCTTTAGCAATTATTTATGAAGGTGTGTGCTTTGCTGTTTCAATATTGCAAACACAAACACTTTTCAAGTCAGTCATGTTCTCTGAATGACAATAAAATACAATTTAAATTTGAAATTGGTACATACTTAAATATTTACAAATAATGGCCATATTTTGAAACAATATCAAATACTTTATGCTCAGATGAAATAACATGGTATTTTGGCAATTTTATAATCTTGTTCAATTACTGACTGCTTTCTACTGTATAATGCAATGTTCTTTCTTTTGCTAGAATTTCTGACCTCTGGGTCCTTCACCTTTAACCCCCAGAGAGGTGCAAAATTCAGACTAATCTCTTCCACTTTCCTTTCCCTTTCTTCCCCACTGGATCAGAGGGTATCTGTTCCCTAAATAGTTTTATCTCCCTTTTTTAATATAAAATGGCAGCTCAAGGTTAACTTTCTTCCCTGTTGATGTCAGCATGCCTTCATTCAGAGAGTCATGGATCTTCTTCCATGAGTCCAGCTCTGAACGCCACAGTGAAGCTCTGGCTCGGACGAACTGTGAGATTTCGCTCTGCTCCCTTTAGCCAGATTCATGCTGTCTAGGCAGATGAACATGATGTCCATGCCAATGAAAAGGGCATTTAGAGCGATGAAACCAGCCCGAGCTGATTTGGAAAGGGCTAATGTCCCTTTGGCTGCTGCCTGGCTTATATCTGGAATGTCGGAGATTATATCGCCACTTCTCAGCATCTTCAGACCAGAGGCGCAATCAATTATAGAATCAATGCCTTTTCCAACAGTAGCAGTCTTTCTAATGATACTCCCTACACCCAGGACCATGTTAATTTTGTCCCTCCTTGCCAGTGTGGTGTTTGCTTTATCGGACACCTCTTCTAGATATTTCTGGATACTCTTCACATCTTCCATGAAATTGCGAAATGCCTCATTGGCTCTGTTCTGTTGTTTCTTATTTACAGCGATCTCTGTGCCTGTGGTGACTGCACTGTTGACTCCACTGGTAACAGCTAGCCCTACCCCAGTCAGGGTTAGAGCTAGGGACACTCCAGCTGTTACAGGGATCAGGGCCAGACCAACAATAGAGAGCACGCCTCCAACTACCCCCACTGAGCTACCTGTTACACTGGAGATCTGAGCACCCTTCTTCATCCTATCTACGCGGACGGCACTTTCCTCCAGTTCAGTTAGAAGCTGCAACATTCTGGGTTCACAGTGGCTGAACTTTCCAATGAAGCCAGAGGGGGACTCATCCTGGAACAAGAACCCAACTCTAAAGTGCTGGTCCATCCTGAAAGAGAAAAAAATAAAGCAGTTAAAAGTAGAAACTCATGTGCATTTTTCATCCTATAAGACTATTGGTGTTGGTCGTTGGACATGTCCAACATTTTCACATCAGAGGATGGAGGCTCGATCAGCTCCAAGCTCAGTTTATAGAGTCTGTCTTTCAATCAAGTAGCTGATGCCAATTGCCAATGGAGGATGGAAGAACCACAAACAAAAATAGTTACCTTATGTCAGTGAGAATTTTGATATGATTAAGCATATCCAGTATGTCAACGTCAGACAAATCCGCAGGCAGTTGGATCACAATTGTTGTACTGTTCATCTTTCCAAATTCTCTGACAGCACTATGAATGAGAAGATCATCATTAATTTCTGAACATTTGTCCTTGTGCACAAACAGTTTTGCAATGAATGATGAATATGTTTTAGTTTGATTATGATGAGTTCTAAATTTACCTTTTGTCCATTATATCACAGATGTCCTGGGTAATACATATGTATTTGTCCAGGTACACCGAATGCACTTCCACATTATGAAGGCTGGGAGAGAAGAAGCTACCAGCTTCTCTCTTAAACTGCAGGAGGAGTGGGCAGATCTGGATTGCAGCAGTGATGACAGACTGAACACTCTTAAAGCTTGTGTCCACAAACACATGCAGAGAGGTGACCGCCAGGGTTTCCACAGCATCCGCAAACCTGTTCAGCTTCTCCAAGCCTTCTATAGTGTCCTTGAGAACCACATCAAGCTCCTTCTCCAGCTCCTCACGTCTTCTATCCTTCTTCAGGGTCATCTTGTTCTTCAAATATTCTCCCAACGCCTTGCCTCTATCCTTGGATTTGGTGACATGGTCAAAGCTTAGATCAATTCTATCTGCCCTCTCTTTGATGTCCTTCATCATGGTTTTCTCTTCTGTCCTCTTGCACTTCCATTTTGAAAGAGACAGACAGAATTCTCTCACTGTGGCAATGTGATCGAGGGTGTCGGAGGTGTACTGGCACAAAGACTCCTGCAGTTCCTCTCTGTAACATCCAATGACAATATGACATTTTCTTTATTAAATCATTTTGACAGGGCATAGGAAGTGGGAAAATTACATTTTAAAACTCATACCATGTCTAAGCACACTTAACTATGCTACGGGCCTGGCACATCATTTTGTTGACAAACAAATCCTACATGAAGAACTTACAATTTACTTTTTTACCCCCCTAGCGGTGGGGTGCCACAGAAGGCTGTGTCATCTGACAGCTAACTGTCTGACAGCTAACTGTCGTCCGTCCGTGTGTACATCTGTGGACAGCTAATCTCTGGCACCGTTGACTTGTTTGTTCTCATTTATTAATTACAAAATCCCTGCAATATCTATTTAGGTCCACCGTAATGCAACATGAATGATATAGCACGTACACATTTGGGTTTACGCTGGAGTTGAAGTTGGTGTTTGTCACTCATACAGTTAGCAGTAGCGAATTGTACTTCAAGAGCCAGACAGTGTTAATAACAATGCAATAATTATATTATAAAATACAATAGAAATATTCAATAGCAGTAATAAAAAAGGAGTAAAAGCCATACAAATATGCAAATATTCAATTGGGCAGTCTGCAGTAGCCTATAATACGTGTAGCGTATACTGAATTGGCTGACTGTATATTCAACTTCCAACTATCTTGTACAGTCTATAACTGTAGGCTACTAGCACAGCTACTGCTGTGACACTGGTGGCAGTAAAATAAACAGCTGAGCCCACAGAATGGTATGGTATCCATATTCACCACCATTAGTTTACATGGTTGTTTGATTGGAGGTTGGAATATTTTGGGGGCAAATGCTGCCTAAATCAAAATCTTTTCAAGACAGGGACAGAATAGCTTATAGGCCTATCTATACTCACTGCACTGCATCCTGTCATACTATACAGTAGTAGCCTAGCTCTGGTCCATAGCATTGAAGGAGTTCTCCTTATTATATTCTCTCTCTGGATAACCGTTACACTGAATGTTAGCTTGCCCTGAAGACTTACCGTTGCAGAGATTGTTTGCTTTTCTTGTCTCCATGTTGTTCGCATTTATCAGATACCGTACCCATTTCGTCAGTAGAGTGGATACATTTGAACAACAATATTTTAGTTTGAATGATAAATCTATTGCAGACTCAGAGATCAGAACCCAGGTTAATGCTGGAAGCTTTCTTTGAGCACCAAGGATACCGTCAGTCCTTTAATACCCCTTCCTTCACAGGTGTCAGCAGCAGTCGTCTGCAGTCGTCTCTTTAGACGAGAATGGTGTTCATATAAAACGGGAAAATAAAGTATCGTTTGCTGGGGTCCGTTTAGACGAGAAGGGTGTTTTCAGAAGGTGAAAACGCAACAAAGTGAAACCACCTCCCAGAGTGGAAATCTTTGAGAACGCCGTTTTACCCCTTCTCTGTGTAAACCATAGAGGTGTAAACAGGCAAAACGGTGAATCCGCAAAACTTATGACATCATGGCTCACGTTGGCTCGCAGCGCTAGCTGGGCAGATAACATGCAAATTACAGGTGAATCGTTCACTTGCGGATACAAGCACCAAAATTGGTACACATACTCCTTAGGGACTGCTCTTTTGATAAAACCATTGTGCCAAATAAAATTTCAATATGGCGGCCATTTTTCAAGATGGCCGCCATTGAATATACAGTAATATTGCATTTCGCAATAAATTCCCATAGACTTGTCCTATTTCAATGATCTTGGTGTCAAATCATACATTGTTCACTATGTAGAATCCACATTTGGACCCATGGACTTACTCACTGGCTAGTGTATAACTTAATATTGTTAGAGGTTTAGTGTGTGTATGTGTGTGTGTGGTGGTAGGGGGGGGTTGGGGGGTCAATGTAGTATGTACCAATGTAGTATGTCAACATACAGCCTGTGAAACTCAGCATGGGGTTCAGTATCAGCTGAGTAATTTGTTTGGTGTAGCTAAATAATGACTTCAGTGTCCCAAATGTTGTCTAATAAGCCCTGCATCTTTTAGCTATTACATGTAGTGTACCATGTATGATGTTCAGTTAGACAACCGTGCCTGAATTGACAGGGTACCAGCACGGGAGAGCCGAGCCAATGGTAAGGGGGCTATACATGACTTATTCATGGTCTTACCAACATGGTGTACAGATCGCACAGGACTTAAATGATACTGGATGAACGATCGGGCTAGGTGTAGATCAGATATTTTATTGTCGAACCTAGTCATATCCCATACCTTATTGTGCATGATGGCGGTAAAAGGATAATCCCTCTGCCTTGATTCACTGAATACAGATAATGGTCATACTGTGATACCTTGATTACCATTCACCAAGATTGCAAATATAGATCCAGGACCGTCTAAATTCAAGACTGACTGGAGCAAGTGTTGTCTTTGCAAATAGAAGAATAGTAAAGAGCTCTCATCACCACATGCAAGACAATCACAACATGATGGCTACACTATGATTGCAACTAATATTCCCCTCTTTCACACAATGAATGAGATGCATATTAATACAATGTATCCAGACAGACTTGATGATGGTGGTGGCATTGAAGAAAATCTGAGGAGGAACAAGGCGCAATATCACAAAAGTTGTTGCATTACGAAACTGGAGTGAGAATCACAAAACTAAAAGCAGAGTGCACTCAGCCAGTGGAATGCAGCTGGGTGTTGATGCATCTGCTGTCAACTCCACAAGACTGAAGGAAAAACTGCTGTCAGAAATACCTGAGTTGGAGGCTCACAAGCAGGTAAGCCTAGGGATGTTCTTTTGGCTTTCCTTGGCTTGTCAGAAGCCTCTGACTCTTATAGTGAAGCTATTGTCCTTAGCAAAGCAGCTAACATCTTGTGAAGACATATATGCTGGACCACAAGTCCCTCCAAATCAAGTATTTCTTACAGCAGTTTTTCATTCAGTCTTGTGGAGTTGACAGCAGGTGCATCAACACCCAGCTGTTCCAGGCACTGGGCGTACAGGTGAACTATGTCTGCAAGTCGGAGGACTGAAGGACCCTCACCAGATCTGATGGTCTCCACTAGATATGTGACTAGCTCTGAGAATTCCTGTAGATGGGCAACTGGGCATCCTCTTCGGTTGAATGTTCCTCTTCCAGTCTCTTTGTGGTTGTGAGGTACGACCTCTCTCTATTGTACAGGTCTGCCAAGCATGCAGCATGGTATTGGTACAATCCTTTCTATATTAATATGTTAGATTCATGTTAATGTTTCAGACATTTAACCATTTAAACCCTCAAAACTTGACATTCAGCTCTGTAGTCTTGGGTCTTCTCTTTTTTTTCCTTGACACCTTGACACCAAACCTCCTTGCCGAAAATAGGCAACATGCTCACAACATGTCGCAGCGTGAAGCGTTGAGAGCTTGTAGATTGGCTATATTTTTGGCAAATGTTCCCTCCCAGAATAGGGATGCTATAGGGTTCAAGAGGTTAATGGTATTAAAAACATTGTTTATATATATATTATCATAAAAATCGTAGTGTGTTGCCAATTACGGCCCCAGACACATTGAGAACCACTTTCCGTCCTAAGCCACACAAACACATACACTTTAATTAACTTTGATGCTTCCTCGAACATCATTCATTCTTCCTGGCAAGAGACTGAAAATATGTTTCCTCATACCACAAATACACCAAGTGAAGATTCCCATGACTTCACCATTGTGAAACCTCCACCATTGTTACATTCCATTATAGTTTTGCGTTTCTTCCGTATACCAACAACTCAATGTGGCTTATAATGATGGCACAAGGATGTCACGATGCAGCAGTACAAGCCAATACAAATAAATAAATCAGTATCGGTGTACCCACCTGCTGTGTGTGTGTGTGTGTGTGTGTGTGTGTGTGTGTGTGTGTGTGTGTGTGTGTGTGTGTGTGTGTGTGTGTGTGTGTGTGTGTGTGTGTGTGTGCGTGTGCATGCGTGTGCGCGTGCGTTGCATGTCTTTCCGACCCAGCAAGACGAGCAGGGTTTCAACAACATCACTTCATCATCCTACAATGAGAGCATGGATATTTCAATTACCTAAAACAATGAATGAGACTTATCTCTGCCAGTCTCTTTTCCAACAAAGATAAAGATAAAGAAAACTTTATTGTCCATTAAATTGACATAAAACATAAAATGCATCAACACCCAGCTGTTCCAGGCACTGGGCGTACAGGTGAACTATGTCTGCAAGTCGGAGGACTGAAGGACCCTCACCAGATCTGATGGTCTCCACTAGATATGTGACTAGCTCTGAGAATTCCTGTAGATGGGCAACTGGGCATCCTCTTCGGTTGAATGTTCCTCTTCCAGTCTCTTTGTGGTTGTGAGGTACGACCTCACAACCATTGGGCACATTCATTAACTCTCTTATTGAGATTCATCGTCATAGCTTTCTTGTGAGTTCAGATTATGCGTCACATCTGAAACATCTTTTGCTTTTAATGCTGGTTCTACTCCACTTGGTCTGGCATTCCACTGGGTGATCACTCTCTGCTTTTCGTTTTGTGGTTCTCACTCTCTCCAGTTTCGTGTTGTTGAACATAATGCGACAACCTTCGTGATATTGCGCCTTGTTCCTCCTCAGAGTTTATTCAATGTCACCACCAGGGGAATATTAGTTGTTGTTGTGATTGTCTTGCATGTGGTGATGAGAGCTCATACTATTCTTCTCTTTGCAAAGACAACACTTGCTCCAGTCAGTCTTGAATTTAGGCGGTCCTGGGTCCATATTAGACATCTTGGTGAATGGTAATCAAGGTATCACAGTATGACCATTATCTGTATTCAGTGAAGAGGGATTATCCTTTTACCGCCATCATGCACAATAAGGTATGGGATACGACTAGGTTCGACAATAACATATACACCTAGCCCATCCAGTATAATTTAAGTCCTGTGCGATCTGTACACCATGTTGGTAAGACCATGAATAAGTCATGTATAGCCCCCTTACCATTGGCTCGGCTCTCCCGTGCTGGTACCCTGTCAATTCAGGCACGGTTGTCTAACTGAACATCATACATGGTACACTACATGTAATCTAGCTAAAAGATGCAGGGCTTATTAGACAACATTTGGGACACTGAAGTCATTATTTAGCTACACCCAACAAATTACTCAGCTGATACTGAACCCCATGCTGAGTTTCACAGGAGCGGTGCCACCAGTGTGCCCTGGCTGTACGTTGACACCCCCCCCCCCCCCCCACACACACACACACACACACACTAAACCTCCAACAATATTAAGTTATACACTACCATCCATTTTACCTGAGTCATACATAACACAAACCTCTAATTTAGCAGAATATTAGGCTTCCGGGACTGATATATTGTACAAGGAAGCCAGTGAGTAAGTCCATGGGTCCGAATTTGGATTCTACATAGTGAACAATGTATGATTTGACACCAAGACCATTCAAATAGCACAAGTCTATGGGATTTTATTGCGAAATGCAATATTACTGTATTTTCAATGGTGGGCATTGGTGGCCATCTTGAAAAATGGGCGCCATATTGAAATTTTATTTGGCACAATGGTTTTATCAAAAGAGCAATCCCTAAGGAGTATGTGTACCAATTTTGGTGCTTGTATCCGCAAGTGAACGATTATTTCCGCTATCTGCCTCGCTAATATATTATTACATGCAGAGCCATATAATTATGATATGATGGAGTTCCTGAACAAGCCTCCCTCCTCGCCTACAAAGCGCTGCTCATCAGCGATGGTGAACGTAAAACCATGATGTAAATAAAATGCCTTAATTGTGATAGGTGGCAGCCGCGGCAGCAGCGTTTATGTAGCCTAATGTATTATAAAATATATAACCATCCCGTGGTGCGCTCTGCCTGCATGCTCTGGGCTGTCTCATCTGTCAGCCTGTCTGTCACCCGATGCGTTATAGAAAGCAGACAGCGAGCGACGGCCACAACCACGTTGTGTTCTGATTTGTTATAGATTTATAATGTTCTATTATTTTCTATACTAACTATTCTCAAACACATTTCCCAATGGAAATGGAGAAATATACGGTATTGTTTACTGTCGTGTCTCTTTAGTTTCTAGAGAGACTAAATGGTCACAGATCAATATTATTAAAATTATTTTTAACATCCAATATTCAGCTATAATGTAACATTAATGTTGAATAGCAAAATAAAACCCCGATAGGGTTGCGTGAAGGGGGAGCTGGCTCTTCTTCTTCTTGTAGTTACGTGGGTGACTGGTCTATTTGCCCGTTACCGCCACCTAGCGATATTATAGCGTTTTCATAAAGTGTGCGTTCTCGTGTAATGGGTCAATAAAAAATGAGAACGCAACGGGACTTTGCCGTTTTATCTGTCCTCATGCATGTCACCTTTCAAAAATATAGTACGTCTTTAACACATGACCTATATACAGTATCTTACAGTTACAGTACCCTTTCAGATATAGGCCTACTCTCTTGGGAGATGAATGGTTGATAATGTAGATTGTTACTTGATTTACTATCATCCATTTTTGACAATAGCATAGCCATGCAACAGTATTGGAAACATCTGCTTATCCCAGAATGCTTGGTTTTTATTTCAAAACACCCATACAAAATGTTCATTATATTTGTCTCCACCAGGCCGAAGGCATGGGGAGAGAGTATGTTTTGCACTCTGTCCGTCCGTCCGTGTCCGTCCGTCCGTCCGTCCGTCCGTCCGTCCGTCCGTCTTTGAACAGCTAATCTCCGGCACCGTTAACCCGGTCGATGCCAAATTTTGCACACACACTCCCTGGATGCCAACGATGAACCTCTGCCCCAAAATTTCCAGAACGGCCTGTTATAGCGCCACCAGGAGGCCGCTTTGTGCAAAACAAGTTTTTGGACAGTACACCTACAGATTTTGTCCAAACATCACGCAAATTGGTACACAGTCTCTCTAGAGCCATTCAACGAAACTGGTCTTTCAGATTTCTCAGACTCCATCCTGATTGGCTAAGATTGGCTTCCAAAGTTTGCAGGAGTGCTCAGTTTCAAACAAAATGCTGCAAATCATGAACATATCGTGTGATTTCCGTGAAATTGTGCACGCACATTCCCACTAGGCCGAGGAAGAAATGCCACATGAACATTTTCAACTCAGTCACATGGTGGCGCTATAACTGGCCGAAAAGTGTTTTTACCTCTAACTGCACGGATCTGTGAATAACTTTGTATGCCAACTCCCTAGAGGCCAAGGAAAAACCTTTGCCTGGAATTTTTCACATCTGCTCTTTATAGCGCCACCAGGAGGCCGACATATGTAAAACACATTTTCTAATATTACTCCTTCAGATTTTATCCAAATTTCACGCAAATCGGTACACATGCTCTCCATAGTCATGTGATCAAGACGGGTTTGTTTGATTTCTCATAATCCACCCTCATTGGCTTCTAAACTTTTCAGGAATAGCCCGCTTTGTACCCGTTTTGTACAAATCGCCACAACTACTCAACGCAGCGTCCGATTGTGGTGAAACTGTGCATGCATATTCCCACTAGGCTTTGGAAGAAATGCCACTTGACCGTTTTCAAATCAGCCTCATGGTGGCGCTACAACAGGCCAAGCCACGACACACACACACACACACACACACACACACACACACACACACACACACACACACACACACGTTTATATTGCTCCTAAACATTTTGCCAAACATCACACACACACTCCTATCCTCCTGGTGGAGACCTGTGCCCAGAAGGGCACTTTTTCTAGTTTTCACTATTTCAGTGAGAAAAATATGTATTCAAATTCTTTAACCATTATTTATGAAGGTCTGTGCTTTGCTGTTTAAATAACCCAAACACAATATTTTTCCAGTCAGTCATGTTCTCTGAATGACAATAAAATACAATTACAATTTTAAATTGGTACATATTTACAAATAATGTAACAATATTTTGAAACAATATCAAATACTTTATGCTCAGATGACAAAATAATATGGTATTTTGGCAATTTAATCTTGTTCAATTACTGACTGCTTTCTACAGTATAATGCAATGCTCTTTCTTTCCTTTCCCTTTCTTCCCCACTGGATCAGAGAGTAGCCTAGGATCTGTTCTCTAAATATTTTTATCTCCTTTTTTTTTTGATAAAATGGCAGCTCAAGGTTAACTTTCTTCCCTGTTGATGTCAGCATGCCTTCATTCAGAGAGTCTTGGATTTTCTTCCATGAGTCTAGCTCTGAACGCCACAGTGAAGCTCTGACTCGGATGAACTGTGAGACTTCGCTCTGGCTGCCTTTAGCCAGACTCATGCTGTCTTTGCAGATGAACATGATGTCCATGCCAATGAAAAGGGCATTTAGAGCGATGAAACCAGCCCGAGCTGATTTGGAAAGGGCTAATGTCCCTTTGGCTGCTGCCTGGCCTATATCTGGAATGTCGGAGATTATATCGCCACTTCTCAGCATCTTCAGACCAGAGGCGCAATCAATTATAGAATCAATGCCTTTTCCAACAGTAGCAGTCTTTCTAATGATACTCCCTACACCCAGGACCATGTTCATTTTGTCCCTCCTTGCCAGTGTGGTGTTTGCTTTATTGGACACCTCTTCTAGATATTTCTGGATACTCTTCACATCTTCCATGAAATTGCGAAATGCCTCATTGGCTCTGTTCTGTTGTGTCTTATTTACAGTGATCTCTGTGCCTGTGGTGACTGCACTGTTGACTCCACTGGTAACAGCTAGCCCTAACCCAGTCAGGGTTAGAGCTAGGGACACTCCAGCTGTTACAGGGATCAGGGCCAGACCAACAATAGAGAGCATGCCTCCAACTAACCCCACTGAGCTACCTGTTACACTGGAGATCTGAGCACCCTTCTTCATCCTATCTAGCTGGACAGCACTTTCCTCCAGTTCAGTGAGAAACTGCAACATTCTGGGTTCACAGTGGCTGAAGTTTCTAATGAAGCCAGAGGGGGACTCATCATGGAACAAGAACCCAACTCTAAAGTGCTGATCCATCCTGAAAGAGAAAAAATAAAGCAGGTAAAGTAAAAACTCATCAATTTGAAATTGTATCTGCATTTATTTTCATATCAGTGTTTATTGTTTGCTGTTTAATCACATAGCCTTCCAGTGTCTGCTACATCTTGACTGGAGGACGGAAGCTCAGCTCCAAGCTCATCCAAGCTCAGCTTGGGTGAGTGTCTGTCCTCCAATCAAGTAGCTGAAGCCAATGGAGGATGGAAGAACCACAAACTGAGCTTGCCAAGCTGTGTTCACATTTTATGTTTTATCTAACCTGAATCTTGATTCAATAGTTACCTTATTTCAGTGAGAAGTTTGATATGATTAGTCATATCCATTATGTCAACGTCAGACAAATCCACAGGCAGTTGGACGACAGTTTTTGTACTGTTCATCTTTCCAAATTCTCTGACAGCGCTATGAATGAGAAGATCATCATTAATTTCTGAACATATGTCCTTGTTCTCAATCAGTTTTGCAATGAATGATGAATCTGTTTTAGTTTGATTATGATGAGTTCTCAATTTACCTTTTCTCCATTATATCACAGATGTCCTGGGTAACACATATGTATGTGTCCAGGTACACTGAATGCACTTCCACATTGTGAAGGCTGGGAGAGAAGAAGCTACCAGCTTCTCTCTTAACCTGCAGGAGGAGTGGGCAGACCTGGATTGCAGCAGTGATGACAGCCTGAACACTCTTAAAGCTTGTCCCCTCTGGCAACTGTAAAATCGGGTTCTTCTCCACAAACACATGCAGAGATGTGACCGCCAGGGTTTCCACAGCATTCACAAACCTGTTCAGCTTCTCCAAGCCTTCTATAGTGTTCTTGAGAACCACATCAAGCTCCTTCTCCAGTTCCTCACGTCTTCTATCCTTGTTCAGGGTCATCTTGTTCTTCAAGTATTCTCCCAACGCCTTGCCTCTATCCTTGGATTTGGTGACATGGTCAAAGCTTAGATCAATTCCATCTGCCCTCTCTTTGATGTCCTTCATCATGGTTTTCTCTTCTGTCCTCTTGCACTTCCATTTTGAAAGAGACAGACAGAATTCTCTCACTGTGGCAATGTGATCGAGGGTGTCGGAGGTGTACTGGCACAAAGACTCCTGCAGTTCCTCTCTGTAACATCCAATGACAATATGACATTTTCTTTATTAAATCATTTTGACAGGGCATAGGAAGTGGGAAAATGTCATACCATGTCTAAGCACACTTAACTATGCTATGGGCCTGGCACATCATTTTGTTGACAAACAAATCCTACATGAAGAACTTACTTTTTTACCCCCCTAGTGGTGGGGTGCCACAGAAGGCTGTGTCATCTGACAGCTAACTGTCTGACAGCTAACTGTCGTCCGTCCGTGTGTACATCTGTGGACAGCTAATCTCTGGCACCGTTGACTTGTTTGTTCTCATTTTCTAATTACAAAATTCCTGCAATATCTATTTAGGTCCACCGTAATGCAACATGAATGATATAGCGCGTACAAATTTGGGTTTATGCTGGAGTTGAAGTTGGTGTTTGTCACTCATACAGTTAGCAGTAGTGAATTGTACTTCAAGAGCCAGACAGTGTTAATAACAATGCAATAATTATATTATAAAATACAATAGAAATATTCAATAGCAGTAATAAAAAAGGAGTAAAAGCCATACAAATATGCAAATATTCAATTGGGCAGTCTGCAGTAGCCTATAATACGTGTACCGTATACTGAATTGACTGTATATTCAACTTACAGTAAAATAAACAGCTGAGCCCACAGAATGGTATGGTATCCATATTCACCACCATTATTTTACATTGTTGTTTGATTGGAGGTTGGAATATTTTGGTGGCAAAGATGTTGCTGCCTAAATCAAAATCTTTTCAAGACAGGGACAGAATAGCTTACTAGGCCTATCTATACTCACTGCACTGCATCCTGTCATACTATACAGTAGTAGCCTAGCTCTGGTCCATAGCATTATTATATTCTCTCTCTGGATAACCGCTAACTGAATGTTAGCTTGCCCTGAAGACCGTTGCAGAGATTGTTTTCTTTTCTTGTCTCCATGTTGTTCGCCTTTATCACATGTACCCATTTCATCAGTAGAGTGGATACATTTGAACAACAAGACTCAGAGATCAGAAGAACCCAGGTTAATGCTGGAAGCTTTCTTTTATAGCACCAAGGATACCGTCAGTCCTTTAATACCCCTTCCTTCAGCCTGTAAGGTCACAAGGTGCAATCCTATATCTCTTATCAGTCCTTCCTAAGGTTTCGTTTTCCTTTCTTCTCCTGTTGAACTCTTTATTTGCTTTGAACCCTTTCGATGTCCATTTCTTAACACATACTATAAAATAGCTCAAGGCTCTATTGCTGCAGTTAGATCTATCCATATATGGTTCTACCACATCTAACTGATATCAGCACTAGGTTGGCTCGGGCCAAATATAGGGATTGTCATACTAGACATGTCATATGTCATATAGCCCAACGTCCTAAGTCGGATATCCCCATATATGGGGACTAAATATCCAATGAGCAACTACTCAGATCCAACAACATGACTGGAAGCGAGAGTCTTCGTTACACATTCATATCTGTGTGGCAGCGGTGGCCGAACGGATTGCGGAGCGGACCGGAAGGTCGCCAGTTCGAATCAGCGGTCCGACACGTTAAAATTACCACCGCTGAAGTGCCCTTGAACAAGGCATTGAATCACTACGATGAAATGTTCTATGAGCAGGTCCTGGCTGGAAACAAGTTCTTGAGCTTAGCCCAGATACCCTGGGTAAATATAGTAATCATTTAATTTCATTTCATCTTAAATATAGCACAAAGCACCTTGCTCTTAGCTTTTACACTTTTACACAGAAATGCATGGAACCATTTGCTAATCATCTATTTGTCTAACGAGATTATGTGAACCATTGTTTACTAAAGCATTGCACTCAGAGACCCTTATTATTGTTAGCCATAGATTTGACTGTTTCTTCCCAAAATATCGTAGTGCTGAACAAAAAATATGGCAAGCTTAGCTTGAAAACGTATAAAACGTTGTATTTAACATCTTTAATCACATAATCCTTCAATGTCTTCATATAACTGACTGCTTGTCATGCTAACACTTAAACTGAAGAGGATAGGTGATCATCTAAAACTCCTGGGCAACAGTGCTTTTAACTGCAGTCTGATAACTATTACAAGTATAGTGTTCTTTAAGAGCTTCATAATCTTTCTTCAGGACATTGTCTCCTAAAAACATACATTTTTTTAAAGTTGGACTACAACAATCCTGAAATAGAATAGCAGGCCTTCAACACATGACCTATAAATCATTAGTAGGACATTATGAATCATGATTGAGCCTCAGCCTTCTACACTTCTGCTTTTCCTTTTTAAAGGTGGTGTAAATATATTCTTGTGATAGAATTTTGTGATAGTAATGATTGCTAATAGACTACAGTGTTTGTCAGGTCAGGATACCAATTTCATCCAATCAGGATTGGATTCTTTTGAACACGTAGCCAATAGCCATCTGCCTCAGATGGCTCCTCACTTTTGAGGAGAATTCTAGGAAATAATGTAAGCAATAATCATAAGCAATGACATTTATGGTGGGTGTGTGGTAATGGTAAATTATTTATTTATTTACCTACAGGTTAATTGTTACAGGGAAAGATTACATCAATCGACATTCTGGTACGTGTGCATTCCCACGCTTTTGTTCAAGGTTCAAGGTTGTGCTTTATTATTTGTTACATCTTGTGTACAGTACAGGTACATAAGAGTACAACTTTTTTTTGTTTGGCTTCCTTCAGACAATGCAGCAGCAAATATATAATATAACAGCAAACAGCAAACACAGCAGACAAAGCGATAGAATATAAGAGTGCAAAAAAGAGTATCAGTAATACAGTTGGAGGCCATCGATATTGTCCTTTTCTTTTTGCTGAGGTTTGCGTGATCTGCGCAAAAGGACAGTTAACCCATTTTGGGCGGGAACCCCTTTTGGTGTTTTAAACATTATGTTATAATTTAGCTATTGAAAAATAGCAGATCTACAAGCTCATAGCGCGCCACCGAGTGGCGCGCTACGAGCTTGTAGGTCTGCTATTTTTGAAAAATCGTGAAAATATTTATTTCAGAAAACTGGAGGATTTAGAAGGATTTTTTAGGTCATTTTTGAGGTCAGGCCTAAATGGGTCAAATAATAAGGGACAATATCGGTGGCACCCAACTGTACATGTGCATGTTTTCCTTGTAGCAAAGTTAGGTGAACTTCACAGTAGGCTACTGAGTCAGATTTACAGTATGACAAGGAATAACATTGGGTCCCATGGCCTAAGATACACAGAGATGGTGCATGCTAAACAAGGAATAGCATTGGGTCCCATGGCCTAAGATACACAGAGATGGTGCATGCTAAACAAGGAATAGCATTGGGTCCCATGGCCTAAGATACACAGAGATGGTGCTAAACAAGGAATAGCATTGGGTCCCATGGCCTAAGATACACAGAGATGGTGCTAAACGGGAAAAAAACAAAAAACATGCTGGCAAAATTCATGTTCACAAAATGTAAATTTAATTTATACATATTTCTTCAAATGGCAGTTTATAGTTAGGCCTATACAAGATTAAGATTACATGACAAGTTGACAACATAATATTATGATAGTTTGATCACTAGTGTACTTTTTCAGTATTTGTGCAAATATTCTACGTGAGGAGTCTAAATCGGAGTTTAGAATAAGAAGAAGTGCTCAGACTCAGATCATTGTTGCTGTACTTTTTGCCAAATAACTGACTGTTTGCTATTGTTTAATTAGCTCGGGCCATGCAGCTAGTATAAGCCAGAAATGTCTGTCTGTCTGTCTGTCTCTCTGTCTGTCTGTCTGTCTGTCTGTCTGTCTGTCTGTCTGTCTGTCTGTCTGTCTGCCTGCCTGCCTGCCTGCCTGCCTGCCTGCCTGCCTGCCTGCCTGCCTGTCTGTCTGTCTGTCTGTCTGTCTGTCTGCCTGTCTGTCTGTCAGCTAGCCAGCCCAATCTGAAATGTTTAAATGCAATACGGCAGTTCAAGGATAATTTTATTCTTTGCTGATGTCAGCCTGCCATCACACAGAGAGTCATGGATCTTCTTCCATGAGTCCAGCTCTGAACGCCACAGTGAAGCTCTGGCTCGGATGAACTGTGAGATTTCACTCTTGCTGCCTTTTGCCAGATTCATGCCGTCTTTGTAGAGCAACATGATGTCAAGGGCAATGAAAAAGACATTGATGCCGATGAAACCAACTTGAGTTGTACTTGAAGTGAGGTCAAGAAATGCTGGAAATGGGTTAGCTGTAAATTCTGAGGCCACCCTTGGTCTCAGAGCAGAGGCGCCACCAACTACAAAATCAATGCTTTTTCCAATAGCTGTAGCAGTTGTTGTAGCTGTAATGATCTTCCCTAAAAGGACCCCATTCACCTGATCCTCTCCCAGTGTCGTGCTTGCTTTATTGGACACCATTGCTAGATACTGCTGGAGGCTCTCTACATCTTCCATGAATTTGTGAAATATCTTATTGGCTTTCTTTTTTCGTGCAGAATTTACTGCGACCTCTGTGCCGCCGGTGACTGCACTGGCGACCCCACTGGTAAATGAAATCCCAATCCCAGTCATTGCTACAGCCATGGACACTCCAAGCGATACAGGCAACAAGGCCAGACCAACAAGGGAGAGCATGCCTCCAACTAACCCCACTGAGCTACCTGTTACACTGGAGATCTGAGCACCCTTCTTCATCCTATCTAGCTTGACAGCACTTTCCTCCAGTTCAGTGAGAAACTGCAACATTCCTGTTTGGCGCTCGCTGAACTCACTGATGAAGCCAGAGGAGGAATCATCCTGGAACAAGAACGCAACTCTAAAGTGCTGGTCCTCCCTGTAGGAAAATGGGGGAAAAAGATTTAAAAGACAATCATGAGATTGAACTTGAAAGTTGAAACTATTGGCGGTGTGTTCACAAGGTGCTCTCCTAAAAACACTTCCACATTCCCAGAGATACCCCCACCCCAACTCTGCCTCCCCCCATCCTTCCTTTTTCTTTTTCTGAGGAAGCTGAGGGCAGCGCCGAAATATGGCTGCAGCTGTGTAGTTCTAATTGTTGTCTCTATCCCCCGTTACTGCAATGAATGTCACTGAAACAAATTCCAATCAACTCTGTTGACATGGCAATAAAGTATTGAATCTTGAATCTTGAATCTTGAGATGCAGAGATATGAACGGTGGCGCCTGTTTGCTGTTTAACCACTTAAACGCCATATTATACTTCAATGACCGGGATGTAATTTAGCAAAAGTTTGCCTATTATGACACTCCCAGAATATGGATGCAAGGGTTCATGTCGTTAATCTCTGCCCTAGCTTTCCAAGTTGGATATTTTCATATATTTGTCATAGGGAGTTTTTCATCATCAGTAATGTCAGCTAAAAATATCTACAAGCTCACAATGCATTTTTGCAAGTTTCAATTTACGTTTTAATGAAATGAAACATATGGATATATTATCCATATGACAACAGTCATGGACCATATTTAAAACCCATTTAGGACTGAGGCCGATTCTAAAAACGCCTCCTAAAGTTTTCGGGAAAATAATAATAAAATAACATATGTATTCAAAGATTACAAAAAGGTTATGTTGCTATATACTGTACATACATAGCAACAAGAACCCCAAAAGGGGTTCCCGTCCAGAAGGGTTAAAACACCAAAAGGGGTTCCCCTCCTGAATGGGTGAATAATATTTACCTGATATCAGCGAGCCATTTGATACGATCGAGCATATCAAGTATGTCAACTTCAGACAAATCTGCAGGTAGTTGGACCTTGACTTTTGTGTTCCTCATCTTCTGGAATTCTCTGATGGAGCTATGAATGAAAGACCTGCTCAGTTTTCGTACTGGCTTGTGCACAATTAATACATTTTGACAATGCAATGAAGAAGAAAACGTATCATTTGAAAAACAAATGCAGTATCATACCTTCTCTCCATTATATCACAGATGTCCTGGGTAATACATATGTATTTGTCCAGGTACACCGAATGCACTTCCACATTATGAAGGCTGGGAGAGAAGAAGCTACCAGCTTCTCTCTTAAACTGCAGGAGGAGTGGGCAGATCTGGATTGCAGCAGTGATGACAGCCTGAACACTCTTAAAGCTTGTCCCCTCTGGCAACTGTAAAACCTGGTTCTTCTCCACAAACACATGCAGAGAGGTGACCGCCAGGGTTTCCACAGCATCCACAAACTTGTTGAGCTTCCCTATGCCTTCTACAGTGTCCTTAAGAACCACATCAAGCTCCTTCTCCAGCTCCTCACGCTTTCTATCTGAGGTCTTCTTCAGGGTCGTCTTGGACTTCAAGTATTCTCCCAAGGCCTTGCCCCTCTCGTTGGACTTGATGACGTGGCCAATGGTCAGATGAATTCTATCTGCCCTCTCTTTGATGTCATTAAGCATGTCCTTCTCTGCTGTCCTGTCACTCTTCCATTCTAATAGTGACAGACAGAATGCTCTCACCGTGGCAATGTGACTGAGGGTGTCAGAGGCATACTGGCACAAAGTCTCCTGAAGTTCCACTCTGTAACATCAAATTACAATATGACAATTAATCACTGTGGAAACTGTACCTCTAGCACCACTATTAGGTCAACTTTACACTAGCACACATTTTAATCCCAAACAATATATCTCAAATACAATTGACTGGTTTGCCGTGAAATGCACCTTCATGTTCTCCATATGATGGCACCTATACTCAATTTGGTTCCCCAATGCCAAACTTTCCACTTGCACACATTGTATCTCTGCTAGGCCAGAAGGCTAGTAGTAGGCTGATATTAAGTTTTTGCGCCTCTCTGTGTAGGTATCCCCGTCAGTCCGGCTTCCGTCGTGTGCGTGTGCGTGCGTGCGTGCGTGCGTGCACGTTACGGCTAACACATATGACGTTGCACTTGAGGTTATTTTGTGATGTTAAAATGGATATCAGCTCGAAAACATACCGGATTTGTGGAGATGGCTTGGCCTTTTTATCCTCATGTTGTATCCTGTTGTCATGTCTATCCGTTCTATCAGCTGTATGGATACAATAAAATATGAGAATACATTTTTTGAAGATAGATAGAATACTTGTATTGGCAGTTTAAAATGACAAAAGTGACATCAATTTAGAAAACGCCAACATGGACTATAGTAGAAGCTTGTTTCAATTGTGGTCCACCTTGTGACATAAAACATAACACAAACATACTGTACAAACAGAAACAACCAATAAATAAATAAAAAATAATCCTTATAGGCTGGGAGCCATACATAAAGGACAAGAGGTACCTGAAGAAGAGATCAGATGACCTTCAGTGCCCAGTGGCAATATCTAGAATACTACAATATATAATTTTTTTAAAGATTTGTTTTGGGGCTTTTTTATGCCTTTAATTGATAGTGACAGTAGACAGACAGGAAAGGGGGAGAGACATGGGGAGTGACACGCTGCAAAGGCCGTCGGGCTCGGGAATCGAACCCGTGGAACGCCGTCTGGGCAGCCTAGGTGCCCACACTGCCCAGACGGTTGAGCTAACTGTCCAGGCCACTACAATATATTCTAAAACAATTAGATTACATCACTTCAGGTGCAGTATGCCGTATGCAAAGCAGTATGACCATGGCAGCAGTTCACCATCTTTCTCACTAATGCAAGTGTCCTAGACTCTTTTCCCTCATTGTTATCAAGCTGTGCAACGAGTTCTGATGAGCTCTATTAGCTCTGACATGTGACAGCATCTATAGAAATAGAAAGATGGGTGACACATTCATGGAAAAAACGACAACATAGAGTCTCTCTAAGTAAGGAGCCGGCCACCAGAACTGCTACAAATTCCTTTCTGGTATAAACAAAAATATGAAACACATTAAACAAAATATATCTCTATATCCATAACTTGCACCATAATCATATTATTTCATATTCATTTAATCTCTTTTATTTGCTCACCCTTCTTGACATATTGCAGTTCAATCTGTGTCACGTCACTGGGCTCAGCTTGTCTGAAAGGATCACAGACGTCCGGAAATTCAGTTACCAATTAAATATATTTCGACCTTTTTGAAAATCACATGTACTCCTTTACTCCCTGCAACAATCATGATACTGTATTTCATATCTTCTCTCGATTACTTTGTGATATTAAAATAAATGTAATCCTGAAAACGTACCGCTGCAGAGATTGGTCTTTGTCCTCATGTTGTATCCCATTGTTATATCTATCCATTGTATCAGCTGTGTGGATGAACTGAAGTCAAATTATAAAAATGAGAAATATTTTGAAGAGATACGATGACAGCTGAACACTGTATAAAATATACATTTTTCACTAGTAACATTTCAATACCCAACCATCCAAAACACTACAACCGTTTTACGAAAGAAAATAATGTCTGAGACGCGAACGTTTTTGATGTGTTTGAAACTGATTACATTGTTCAGGTGCAGTGTGCACAGTTTGCAAAGCACTTGCTGTGATACATTGTCCATTTTGTAACTTTAGATTTTCCTTTGTTTTAACAAACTGAATGGCTTGTGTAGGCAGGATTATGTTCCAGTAACGGCCCTGTGCAATTCTGTCAGTGATTTTGTACCCTAATAATAATTTAACAATATTATCCCTTAAATATTAGACATTGTGATAATATAATTTTGTGCATGCATTTTTTTGCATCCAGCTATTCAAAAGGACTGTTTGGGTACGTCAATCACAGATGTAGTTTGCATACCCCCTAGAACCCCAGGG
Source organism: Electrona antarctica (assembly GCF_951216825.1). Classification (NCBI taxonomy): domain Eukaryota; kingdom Metazoa; phylum Chordata; class Actinopteri; order Myctophiformes; family Myctophidae; genus Electrona; species Electrona antarctica. The sequence goes on from NC_136795.1 coordinate 37,527,947, forward strand.
GTACTACCCCACTTTGACAATAGCTGCACTACACAATCCTAAATTCAAATAAGAAATACTTAAATACATTATTGTCAAACCAATAACAAGTGTATGCTATGAAATACTCTTAATAATACTTTTTGTTTCATCTCTTGGTCAATAAGGCTCCTTAGAGTCTACTCCAGCCAGCAAACTGCTTGGCTTGGCTTGGTATTGCCTGTGCCTGTACTAGCTTATTGCCAAAATAAGTTTTCACTCACTGAGAGAAACGCTAAAACATATTAATTACAAACTGTAAATGTAAGACGGCTGAACATACTTACTTTCTATCCTCTCGGTTTAGATAGTCTTCTTGTCATTGTTGATGTACCTCAACTCACTCCCCAGTTATATACAGGACGCCTAGCTGTTCCATTCTGAAGGAATGAGGGAGGTTCCAAGGAATGGCGAAACTGACATGAATCTCCCTGATATATCAGTGTCAGATCAGGGAAGTGAGGAATGATTTGGATTGGTGAATTGGAGCCAAGTTTGGATATGGAGCAGACGATAGCTTAAACTCATGACTTCTAGGAAGCCATGTCATCTCATGGAAAAACAAAACACTGTGACAAACGTAATTTGGATGTTTGGTAAAGGAGTGGTCGAAAGCAAAATGACAGCTCACATCAACAACACAAGTCAAGTCAATTTGATTTGTATAGAGAGTATGCGCATGCTTAAAGTGAATGGCACATCGAGTGGCAAAGCAACAGGCAAAGTGAGTTTAACATTGTTTAATGTTGTTTAATGCAATCAGATATGACTTTTCTGTGTGGATGTATGGGCTATCAAGGCCAGAAAGTAGTTTTTTGCCACTCAGTAGGCATTCCTGCATAACTTCCTGGTTTGATGATGATGTCACGCGCATACCCTCTATAGCACATTTCCTGCAGGTGCAAACTCAACAAGCTAATGTCCCCTACATAACCTGTGGTCCGTGGAGCCATTTCCGCACGGAAAGGAGTTTTATTTCGTTTGATATATAAAGGGATGATCATCTCAAGATTGGCCAGCAGTTTTGAAGACGCGTAAGAAATCATAACCATCGAAAAGGACAGTGTGGAGAGCCTTGTTGATTAAGAATTGAGTGATGAAAAACAGGAAAGCATTTGTCATTTTTTTATTTTAGTGTTGGCGTTTCAAAAATAGCAGATCTAAAATCTCACAGCGTGGCATGAAGTGACACGCTGTGAGCTTGTACATCAGCTACTTTTTTTTTAAAGAAGACACCAGGATAGAAGACACCAGGATAGAAGACACCAGGATAGTGCTCCATGTCATCCATCTCTCCAAGAAATACAAAAAAGTCATCAAGTGCATGTGATGATGACACTGAGTACATTGTGTATTGCAGCGAGGCATAGCTTCCTAAGTTCCTCCCTAATACACAAAGGTCATACTGTACAGGCAAACAGAGCTTTGTGCCAAACAATACAATCTGCAAAAGCTAAGCCCAGTTGTGCATGTGCCTTCCTTTTTGTTTTTGTTTTATTTAGGAAGGGTGCATGTGTTTGGTCCGATGTACTAACAGTCCTACCGTCATGAGTCCGACACCCTACTCAAAACCCAATCCTAAACCTAACCTCACAGGAAGCCACGGGTTAGTTTTAATATGCCACAGGTTAGTTTTAACCTGCCGTGCATGCCGGGACCCGTCCACAAAGCATTGAGGAACTAAAAGGCCAACTCACTTTGGTTTTATAATAAATCTTGAGGAGGATTATATGGACACAACACGAATGAGGCCAGGGGCCCCTGGGTGCCAAAAGCGCACTGTTGCTCCGATCCACATAAAAATTGGCACAACCACTGTTCAGGGGTCTGCCATTAGAATAGCCACAACAGGACCCTGAGACGCTCTGTCTCAGATCCGCACCAAACTAGGCACAAACACTGTTCAGGGGCCTGTCATGCCAATAGTCACACCATGGTCTACTGGGGGCCACAGGTACAACGTTGCTCCAATCCTCACCAAAACAGCACAAACGCTGTTCATGCATCTGTCAAGACAATCAAAAATATAATTGAACCATGAACCAAACAAACAATAAGAGTCATGTACCAAACTTGATGCCACAACCACACAAAAACAATGCCTTGGAGTCCTGTAGGGAGAGGCTGTGGTTGACAGAAGTAGCCATGCTACTAATGATGTATGAAAAAGGCAGAATCATCACAAAAAGTGTGAGATCCAAACAATGCAGTCAACAGTCATTGTGTGTGTGTGTGTGTGTGTGTGTGTGTGTGTGTGTGTGTGTGTGTGTGTGTGTGTGTGTGTGTGTGTGTGTGTGTGTGTGTGTGTGCGCGCGCGCGCGAAATAGCACTGACTTAACAACAACACACATAACACATTCCTAAAACACTCACATGGACACACTCAGGCCTGACTCACAATTTGAAGTGATCTTTGTTAGCCTTCATTTAGTAAAGTTAAAATAACACAGAATCATATTAATCAGATGTTTCTTAGCGCTGTTGAGGTCTTCTTTTGCATGTTAGTGTAACAGCCGGGAATCGAACCCTGGTCTCCCACGTGGAAAGCCAACATCCTGACCACTGAGACAAGTCAAATTGCCTATGACACAGGGGAGATATTAGAGTTTTGAGGTTGTCAGGCTAAGGCTGTGAGCCACTGCTAGAATAGCCTTCAGTTAATAAAGCTGAATAACTCTAGTATTAGACTTTAGGGAGACTGGGATTTGAACATGAACTCTCTGTGCTGAGAGTCTGTCTGATCATCAGCCCCTACTACACCATCACTCAGTAACAACTGCCTCTTTGTACTGGTGAAGCGATCTTTTGTATGATAGCCTTCTTCAGTTAGTATAAAGTTGAAAGAATTGAGTCTTGAACACAGAATCACATTCTTCAAATGCTTTGAGAGCTGTTTTGTATGTTAGTGTAACACCTGGGAATCAAACCCTGGTCCCCCGCACTGAAGGCCAACATCTTAACCACTAAGTCAAAGCAATTGCCTATGGCTCAGGGTAGATATGAGACTTTTGAGGTCATCAGCTGAGGCTGTGAGCCACTGCTACAATAGGCTTCAGTTAATACAGCTCTACATGTTCAAATCCCTGTTCTCCTATAGTTTAATGCTGGAGTGTTTCAACTTTACTAACTGAAGGCCAACAAACACAATTACCAGGAGACTTTGGCTGAGGGTGTCTGACTGATGGTGCAATGGTCTAATGATCAGTCTCTCTGTACGGACATTCCATGTTCATGTCCCATTGCTGCTATATAGCACAATGCTCTAGTACTTTGAACTTTTCAAGGCTCGAATACAAAATAAAAACTCAAAAGCACCAGGAGACATCTGCTGAGTGCCCTAAGGTGCCTTGGCTCAATGGCATGGTGTGCTTGATATTGGTTGATTCGGTTCCCTCTGCCACAGACAGTTGGCAGGTTCAAGTCCCATGTCATCAAGGTGCTGGATCGGACCATCAGGAGACGGTGCTCTCTCCCCCTGTTTCCTGATAAGTAACCGTTGGGGCTTATGTCTGAAAGAACAGAGACCATGGGCTATAGCCCATCTTCTCGGAGTGATTTTCGTCTTTTTTTCAAATCCTCAAAAATGATGGAAAACGGCATGCTATAGTATGCCGTCCGATATGGGCTATAGCCCATGGTCATAAATTATGAAAAACGAGGATTTGAAAAAAAGACGAAAATGACTCCGAGACGATGGGCTATAGCCCATGGTCTCGGAGTGATTTTCGTCTTTTTTTTAAATCCTCAAAAATGATGGAAAACGGCATGCTATAGTATGCCGTTCGAGACCATGGGCTATAGCCCATCGTCTCGGAGTCATTTTCGTCTTTTTTTCAAATCCTCAAAAATGATGAAAAACGTCATGCTATAGTATACCGTCCGATATGGGCTATAGCCCATGGTCATAAATGATGAAAAACGAGGATTTGAAAAAAAGACGAAAATGACTCCGAGACGATGGGCTATAGCCCATGGTCTCGGAGTGATTTTCGTCTTTTTTTCAAATCCTCAAAAATGATGGAAAACGGCATGCTATAGTATTTCAACTTTACTAACTGAAGGCCAACAAACACAATTACCAGGAGACTTTGGCTGAGGGTGTCTGACTGATGGTGCAATGGTCTAATGATCAGTCACTCTGCACGGACATTCCATGTTCAAGTCCCATTTCTGCTATATAGCACAATGCTCTAGTACTTTGAACTTATAAGGCTCGAATACAAAATAAAACCTCAAAAGCACCAGGAGACATCTGCTGAGTGCCCTAAGGTGCCTTGGCTCAATGGCATGGTGTGCTTGATATTGGTTGATTCGGTTCCCTCTGCTACAGACAGTTCGCAGGTTCAAGTCCCATGTCATCAAGGTGCTGGATCGGACCATCGGGAGACGGTGCTCTCTCCCCCTGTTTCCTGATAAGTAACCGTTGGGGCTTATGTCTGAAAGAACAGAGACCATGGGCTATAGCCCATCGTCTCGGAGTGATTTTCGTCTTTTTTTCAAATCCTCAAAAATGATGGAAAACGGCATGCTATAGTATGCCGTCCGATATGGGCTATATAGCCCATGGTCATAAATGATGAAAAACGAGGATTTGAAATAAGACGAAAATGACTCCGAGACGATGGGCTATAGCCCATGGTCTCGGAGTGATTTTCGTCTTTTTTTCAAATCCTCAAAAATGATGAAAAACGTCATATAGTATACCGTCCGATATGGGCTATAGCCCATGGTCATAAATGATGAAAAACGAGGATTTGAAAAAAAGATGAAAATGACTCCGAGACGATGGGCTATAGCCCATGGTCTCGGAGTGATTTTCGTCTTTTTTTCAAATCCTCAAAAATGATGGAAAACGGCATGCTATAGTATGCCGTCCGATATGGGCTATAGCCCATGGTCATAAATGATGAAAAACGAGGATTTGAAAAAAAGACGAAAATTACTCCGAGACGATGGGCTATAGCCCATCGTCTCGGAGTGATTTTCGTCTTTTTTTCAAATCCTCAAAAATGATGGAAAACGGCATGCTATAGTATGCCGTCCGATATGGGCTATAGCCCATGGTCATAAATGATGAAAAACGAGGATTTGAAATAAGACGAAAATGACTCCGAGACGATGGGCTATAGCCCATGGTCTCGGAGTGATTTTCGTCTTTTTTTCAAATCCTCAAAAATGATGAAAAACGTCATGCTATAGTATACCGTCCGATATGGGCTATAGCCCATGGTCATAAATGATGAAAAACGAGGATTTGAAAAAAAGATGAAAATGACTCCGAGACGATGGGCTATAGCCCATGGTCTCGGAGTGATTTTCGTCTTTTTTTTAAATCCTCAAAAATTATGGAAAACGGCATGCTATAGTATGCCGTTCGAGACCATGGGCTATAGCCCATGGTCATAAATGATGAAAAACGAGGATTTGAAAAAAAGACGAAAATGACTCCGAGACGATGGGCTATAGCCCATCGTCTCGGAGTGATTTTCGTCTTTTTTTCAAATCCTCAAAAATGATGGAAAACGGCATGCTATAGTATGCCGTCCGATAAGGGCTATAGCCCATGGTCGTAAATGATGAAAAACGAGGATTTGAAAAAAAGACGAAAATGACTCCGAGACGATGGGCTATAGCCCATGGTCTCGGAGTGATTTTCGTCTTTTTTTTAAATCCTCAAAAATGATGGAAAACGGCATGCTATAGTATGCCGTTCGAGACCATGGGCTATAGCCCATGGTCTCGGAGTGATTTTCGTCTTTTTTTCAAATCCTCAAAAATGATGGAAAACGGCATGCTATAGTATTTCAACTTTACTAACTGAAGGCCAACAAACACAATTACCAGGAGACTTTGGCTGAGGGTGTCTGACTGATGGTGCAATGGTCTAATGATCAGTCACTCTGCACGGACATTCCATGTTCAAGTCCCATTGCTGCTATATAGCACAATGCTCTAGTACTTTGAACTTTTCAAGGCTCGAATACAAAATAAAACCTCAAAAGCACCAGGAGACATCTGCTGAGTGCCCTAAGGTGCCTTGGCTCAATGGCATGGTGTGCTTGATATTGGTTGATTCAGTTCCCTCTGCTACAGACAGTTGGCACGTTCAAGTCCCATGTCATCAAGGTGCTGGATCGGACCATCGGGAGACGGTGCTCTCTCCCCCTGTTTCCTGATAAGTAACCGTTGGGGCTTATGTCTGAAAGAACAGAGACCATGGGCTATAGCCCATCTTCTCGGAGTGATTTTCGTCTTTTTTTCAAATCCTCAAAAATGATGGAAAACGGCATGCTATAGTATGCCGTCCGATATGGGCTATAGCCCATGGTCATAAATTATGAAAAACGAGGATTTGAAAAAAAGACGAAAATGACTCAGAGACGATGGGCTATAGCCCATGGTCTCGGAGTGATTTTCGTCTTTTTTTCAAATCCTCAAAAATGATGGAAAACGGCATGCTATAGTATGCCGTTCGAGACCATGGGCTATAGCCCATCGTCTCGGAGTCATTTTCGTCTTTTTTTCAAATCCTCAAAAATGATGAAAAACGTCATGCTATAGTATACCGTCCGATATGGGCTATAGCCCATGGTCATAAATGATGAAAAACGAGGATTTGAAAAAAAGACGAAAATGACTCAGAGACGATGGGCTATAGCCCATGGTCTCGGAGTGATTTTCGTCTTTTTTTCAAATCCTCAAAAATGATGGAAAACGGCATGCTATAGTATTTCAACTTTACTAACTGAAGGCCAACAAACACAATTACCAGGAGACTTTGGCTGAGGGTGTCTGACTGATGGTGCAATGGTCTAATGATCAGTCACTCTGCACGGACATTCCATGTTCAAGTCCCATTTCTGCTATATAGCACAATGCTCTAGTACTTTGAACTTTTCAAGGCTCGAATACAAAATAAAAACTCAAAAGCACCAGGAGACATCTGCTGAGTGCCCTAAGGTGCCTTGGCTCAATGGCATGGTGTGCTTGATATTGGTTGATTCGGTTCCCTCTGCTACAGACAGTTGGCAGGTTCAAGTCCCATGTCATCAAGGTGCTGGATCGGACCATCGGGAGACGGTGCTCTCTCCCCCTGTTTCCTGATAAGTAACCGTTGGGGCTTATGTCTGAAAGAACAGAGACCATGGGCTATAGCCCATCGTCTCGGAGTGATTTTCGTCTTTTTTTCAAATCCTCAAAAATGATGGAAAACGGCATGCTATAGTATGCCGTCCGATATGGGCTATAGCCCATGGTCATAAATGATGAAAAACGAGGATTTGAAAAAAAGACGAAAATGACTCCGAGACGATGGGCTATAGCCCATGGTCTCGGAGTGATTTTCGTCTTTTTTTTAAATCCTCAAAAATGATGGAAAACGGCATGCTACTGTATAGTATGCCGTTCGAGACCATGGGCTATAGCCCATCGTCTCGGAGTCATTTTCGTCTTTTTTTCAAATCCTCAAAAATGATGAAAAACGTCATGCTATAGTATACCGTCCGATATGGGCTATAGCCCATGGTCATAAATGATGAAAAACGAGGATTTGAAAAAAAGACGAAAATGACTCCGAGACGATGGGCTATAGCCCATGGTCTCGGAGTGATTTTCGTCTTTTTTTCAAATCCTCAAAAATGATGGAAAACGGCATGCTATAGTATTTCAACTTTACTAACTGAAGGCCAACAAACACAATTACCAGGAGACTTTGGCTGAGGGTGTCTGACTGATGGTGCAATGGTCTAATGATCAGTCACTCTGCACGGACATTCCATGTTCAAGTCCCATTTCTGCTATATAGCACAATGCTCTAGTACTTTGAACTTTTCAAGGCTCGAATACAAAATAAAAACTCAAAAGCACCAGGAGACATCTGCTGAGTGCCCTAAGGTGCCTTGGCTCAATGGCATGGTGTGCTTGATATTGGTTGATTCGGTTCCCTCTGCCACAGACAGTTGGCAGGTTCAAGTCCCATGTCATCAAGGTGCTGGATCGGACCATCAGGAGACGGTGCTCTCTCCCCCTGTTTCCTGATAAGTAACCGTTGGGGCTTATGTCTGAAAGAACAGAGACCATGGGCTATAGCCCATCTTCTCGGAGTGATTTTCATCTTTTTTTCAAATCCTCAAAAATGATGGAAAACGGCATGCTATAGTATGCCGTCCGATATGGGCTATAGCCCATGGTCATAAATGATGAAAAACGAGGATTTGAAAAAAAGACGAAAATGACTCCGAGACGATGGGCTATAGCCCATGGTCTCGGAGTGATTTTCGTCTTTTTTTCAAATCCTCAAAAATGATGGAAAACGGCATGCTATAGTATTTCAACTTTACTAACTGAAGGCCAACAAACACAATTACCAGGAGACTTTGGCTGAGGGTGTCTGACTGATGGTGCAATGGTCTAATGATCAGTCACTCTGCACGGACATTCCATGTTCAAGTCCCATTTCTGCTATATAGCACAATGCTCTAGTACTTTGAACTTTTCAAGGCTCGAATACAAAATAAAAACTCAAAAGCACCAGGAGACATCTGCTGAGTGCCCTAAGGTGCCTTGGCTCAATGGCATGGTGTGCTTGATATTGGTTGATTCGGTTCCCTCTGCCACAGACAGTTGGCAGGTTCAAGTCCCATGTCATCAAGGTGCTGGATCGGACCATCAGGAGACGGTGCTCTCTCCCCCTGTTTCCTGATAAGTAACCGTTGGGGCTTATGTCTGAAAGAACAGAGACCATGGGCTATAGCCCATCTTCTCGGAGTGATTTTCGTCTTTTTTTCAAATCCTCAAAAATGATGGAAAACGGCATGCTATAGTATGCCGTCCGATATGGGCTATAGCCCATGGTCATAAATGATGAAAAACGAGGATTTGAAAAAAAGACGAAAATGACTCCGAGACGATGGGCTATAGCCCATGGTCTCGGAGTGATTTTCGTCTTTTTTTTAAATCCTCAAAAATGATGGAAAACGGCATGCTATAGTATGCCGTTCGAGACCATGGGCTATAGCCCATCGTCTCGGAGTCATTTTCGTCTTTTTTTCAAATCCTCAAAAATGATGAAAAACGTCATGCTATAGTATACCGTCCGATATGGGCTATAGCCCATGGTCATAAATGATGAAAAACGAGGATTTGAAAAAAAGACGAAAATGACTCCGAGACCATGGGCTATAGCCCATGGTCTCGGAGTGATTTTCGTCTTTTTTTCAAATCCTCAAAAATGATGGAAAACGGCATGCTATAGTATTTCAACTTTACTAACTGAAGGCCAACAAACACAATTACCAGGAGACTTTGGCTGAGGGTGTCTGACTGATGGTGCAATGGTCTAATGATCAGTCACTCTGCACGGACATTCCATGTTCAAGTCCCATTTCTGCTATATAGCACAATGCTCTAGTACTTTGAACTTTTCAAGGCTCGAATACAAAATAAAAACTCAAAAGCACCAGGAGACATCTGCTGAGTGCCCTAAGGTGCCTTGGCTCAATGGCATGGTGTGCTTGATATTGGTTGATTCGGTTCCCTCTGCTACAGACAGTTGGCAGGTTCAAGTCCCATGTCATCAAGGTGCTGGATCGGACCATCGGGAGACGGTGCTCTCTCCCCCTGTTTCCTGATAAGTAACCGTTGGGGCTTATGTCTGAAAGAACAGAGACCATGGGCTATAGCCCATCGTCTCGGAGTGATTTTCGTCTTTTTTTCAAATCCTCAAAAATGATGGAAAACGGCATGCTATAGTATGCCGTCCGATATGGGCTATAGCCCATGGTCATAAATTATGAAAAACGAGGATTTGAAAAAAAGACGAAAATGACTCCGAGACCATGGGCTATAGCCCATGTTCTCGGAGTGATTTTCGTCTTTTTTTTAAATCCTCAAAAATGATGGAAAACGGCATGCTATAGTATGCCGTTCGAGACCATGGGCTATAGCCCATCGTCTCGGAGTCATTTTCGTCTTTTTTTCAAATCCTCAAAAATGATGAAAAACGTCATGCTATAGTATACCGTCCGATATGGGCTATAGCCCATGGTCATAAATGATGAAAAACGAGGATTTGAAAAAAAGACGAAAATGACTCCGAGACGATGGGCTATAGCCCATGGTCTCGGAGTGATTTTCGTCTTTTTTTCAAATCCTCAAAAATGATGGAAAACGGCATGCTATAGTATTTCAACTTTACTAACTGAAGGCCAACAAACACAATTACCAGGAGACTTTGGCTGAGGGTGTCTGACTGATGGTGCAATGGTCTAATGATCAGTCACTCTGCACGGACATTCCATGTTCAAGTCCCATTGCTGCTATATAGCACAATGCTCTAGTACTTTGAACTTTTCAAGGCTCGAATACAAAATAAAACCTCAAAAGCACCAGGAGACATCTGCTGAGTGCCCTAAGGTGCCTTGGCTCAATGGCATGGTGTGCTTGATATTGGTTGATTCAGTTCCCTCTGCTACAGACAGTTGGCACGTTCAAGTCCCATGTCATCAAGGTGCTGGATCGGACCATCGGGAGACGGTGCTCTCTCCCCCTGTTTCCTGATAAGTAACCGTTGGGGCTTATGTCTGAAAGAACAGAGACCATGGGCTATAGCCCATCGTCTCGGAGTGATTTTCGTCTTTTTTTCAAATCCTCAAAAATGATGGAAAACGGCATGCTATAGTATGCCGTCCGATATGGGCTATAGCCCATGGTCATAAATGATGAAAAACGAGGATTTGAAATAAGACGAAAATGACTCCGAGACGATGGGCTATAGCCCATGGTCTCGGAGTGATTTTCGTCTTTTTTTCAAATCCTCAAAAATGATGAAAAACGTCATGCTATAGTATACCGTCCGATATGGGCTATAGCCCATGGTCATAAATGATGAAAAACGAGGATTTGAAAAAAAGATGAAAATGACTCCGAGACGTTGGGCTATAGCCCATGGTCTCGGAGTGATTTTCGTCTTTTTTTTAAATCCTCAAAAATGATGGAAAACGGCATGCTATAGTATGCCGTTCGAGACCATGGGCTATAGCCCATCGTCTCGGAGTCATTTTCGTCTTTTTTTCAAATCCTCAAAAATGATGAAAAACGTCATGCTATAGTATACCGTCCGATATGGGCTATAGCCCATGGTCATAAATGATGAAAAACGAGGATTTGAAAAAAAGACGAAAATGACTCCGATACGATGGGCTATAGCCCATGGTCTCGGAGTGATTTTCGTCTTTTTTTCAAATCCTCAAAAATGATGGAAAACGGCATGCTATAGTATTTCAACTTTACTAACTGAAGGCCAACAAACACAATTACCAGGAGACTTTGGCTGAGGGTGTCTGACTGATGGTGCAATGGTCTAATGATCAGTCACTCTGCACGGACATTCCATGTTCAAGTCCCATTGCTGCTATATAGCACAATGCTCTAGTACTTTGAACTTTTCAAGGCTCGAATACAAAATAAAACCTCAAAAGCACCAGGAGACATCTGCTGAGTGCCCTAAGGTGCCTTGGCTCAATGGCATGGTGTGCTTGATATTGGTTGATTCGGTTCCCTCTGCTACAGACAGTTGGCACGTTCAAGTCCCATGTCATCAAGGTGCTGGATCGGACCATCGGGAGACGGTGCTCTCTCCCCCTGTTTCCTGATAAGTAACCGTTGGGGCTTATGTCTGAAAGAACAGAGACCATGGGCTATAGCCCATCGTCTCGGAGTGATTTTCGTCTTTTTTTCAAATCCTCAAAAATGATGGAAAACGGCATGCTATAGTATGCCTTCCGATATGGGCTATATAGCCCATGGTCATAAATGATGAAAAACGAGGATTTGAAATAAGACGAAAATGACTCCGAGACGATGGGCTATAGCCCATGGTCTCGGAGTGATTTTCGTCTTTTTTTCAAATCCTCAAAAATGATGAAAAACGTCATGCTATAGTATACCGTCCGATATGGGCTATAGCCCATGGTCATAAATGATGAAAAACGAGGATTTGAAAAAAAGATGAAAATGACTCCGAGACGATGGGCTATAGCCCATTGTCTCGGAGTGATTTTCGTCTTTTTTTCAAATCCTCAAAAATGATGGAAAACGGCATGCTATAGTATGCCGTCCGATATGGGCTATAGCCCATGGTCATAAATGATGAAAAACGAGGATTTGAAAAAAAGACGAAAATGACTCCGAGACGATGGGCTATAGCCCATGGTCTCGGAGTGATTTTCGTCTTTTTTTCAAATCCTCAAAAATGATGGAAAACGGCATGCTATAGTATTTCAACTTTACTAACTGAAGGCCAACAAACACAATTACCAGGAGACTTTGGCTGAGGGTGTCTGACTGATGGTGCAATGGTCTAATGATCAGTCACTCTGCACGGACATTCCATGTTCAAGTCCCATTGCTGCTATATAGCACAATGCTCTAGTACTTTGAACTTTTCAAGGCTCGAATACAAAATAAAACCTCAAAAGCACCAGGAGACATCTGCTGAGTGCCCTAAGGTGCCTTGGCTCAATGGCATGGTGTGCTTGATATTGGTTGATTCAGTTCCCTCTGCTACAGACAGTTGGCACGTTCAAGTCCCATGTCATCAAGGTGCTGGATCGGACCATCGGGAGACGGTGCTCTCTCCCCCTGTTTCCTGATAAGTAACCGTTGGGGCTTATGTCTGAAAGAACAGAGACCATGGGCTATAGCCCATCTTCTCGGAGTGATTTTCGTCTTTTTTTCAAATCCTCAAAAATGATGGAAAACGGCATGCTATAGTATGCCGTCCGATATGGGCTATAGCCCATGGTCATAAATTATGAAAAACGAGGATTTGAAAAAAAGACGAAAATGACTCCGAGACGATGGGCTATAGCCCATGGTCTCGGAGTGATTTTCGTCTTTTTTTTAAATCCTCAAAAATGATGGAAAACGGCATGCTATAGTATGCCGTTCGAGACCATGGGCTATAGCCCATCGTCTCGGAGTCATTTTCGTCTTTTTTTCAAATCCTCAAAAATGATGAAAAACGTCATGCTATAGTATACCGTCCGATATGGGCTATAGCCCATGGTCATAAATGATGAAAAACGAGGATTTGAAAAAAAGACGAAAATGACTCCGAGACGATGGGCTATAGCCCATGGTCTCGGAGTGATTTTCGTCTTTTTTTCAAATCCTCAAAAATGATGGAAAACGGCATGCTATAGTATTTCAACTTTACTAACTGAAGGCCAACAAACACAATTACCAGGAGACTTTGGCTGAGGGTGTCTGACTGATGGTGCAATGGTCTAATGATCAGTCACTCTGCACGGACATTCCATGTTCAAGTCCCATTTCTGCTATATAGCACAATGCTCTAGTACTTTGAACTTTTCAAGGCTCGAATACAAAATAAAAACTCAAAAGCACCAGGAGACATCTGCTGAGTGCCCTAAGGTGCCTTGGCTCAATGGCATGGTGTGCTTGATATTGGTTGATTCGGTTCCCTCTGCTACAGACAGTTGGCAGGTTCAAGTCCCATGTCATCAAGGTGCTGGATCGGACCATCGGGAGACGGTGCTCTCTCCCCCTGTTTCCTGATAAGTAACCGTTGGGGCTTATGTCTGAAAGAACAGAGACCATGGGCTATAGCCCATCGTCTCGGAGTGATTTTCGTCTTTTTTTCAAATCCTCAAAAATTATGGAAAACGGCATGCTATAGTATGCCGTCCGATATGGGCTATAGCCCATGGTCATAAATGATGAAAAACGAGGATTTGAAAAAAAGACGAAAATGACTCCGAGACGATGGGCTATAGCCCATGGTCTCGGAGTGATTTTCGTCTTTTTTTTAAATCCTCAAAAATGATGGAAAACGGCATGCTATAGTATGCCGTTCGAGACCATGGGCTATAGCCCATCGTCTCGGAGTCATTTTCGTCTTTTTTTCAAATCCTCAAAAATGATGAAAAACGTCATGCTATAGTATACCGTCCGATATGGGCTATAGCCCATGGTCATAAATGATGAAAAACGAGGATTTGAAAAAAAGACGAAAATGACTCCGAGACGATGGGCTATAGCCCATGGTCTCGGAGTGATTTTCGTCTTTTTTTCAAATCCTCAAAAATGATGGAAAACGGCATGCTATAGTATTTCAACTTTACTAACTGAAGGCCAACAAACACAATTACCAGGAGACTTTGGCTGAGGGTGTCTGACTGATGGTGCAATGGTCTAATGATCAGTCACTCTGCACGGACATTCCATGTTCAAGTCCCATTGCTGCTATATAGCACAATGCTCTAGTACTTTGAACTTATAAGGCTCGAATACAAAATAAAACCTCAAAAGCACCAGGAGACATCTGCTGAGTGCCCTAAGGTGCCTTGGCTCAATGGCATGGTGTGCTTGATATTGGTTGATTCGGTTCCCTCTGCTACAAACAGTTGGCACGTTCAAGTCCCATGTCATCAAGGTGCTGGATCGGACCATCGGGAGACGGTGCTCTCTCCCCCTGTTTCCTGATAAGTAACCGTTGGGGCTTATGTCTGAAAGAACAGAGACCATGGGCTATAGCCCATCGTCTCGGAGTGATTTTCGTCTTTTTTTCAAATCCTCAAAAATGATGGAAAACGGCATGCTATAGTATGCCGTCCGATATGGGCTATATAGCCCATGGTCATAAATGATGAAAAACGAGGATTTGAAATAAGACGAAAATGACTCCGAGACGATGGGCTATAGCCCATGGTCTCGGAGTGATTTTCGTCTTTTTTTCAAATCCTCAAAAATGATGAAAAACGTCATGCTATAGTATACCGTCCGATATGGGCTATAGCCCATGGTCATAAATGATGAAAAACGAGGATTTGAAAAAAAGATGAAAATGACTCCGAGACGATGGGCTATAGCCCATGGTCTCGGAGTGATTTTCGTCTTTTTTTCAAATCCTCAAAAATGATGGAAAACGGCATGCTATAGTATGCCGTCCGATATGGGCTATAGCCCATGGTCATAAATGATGAAAAACGAGGATTTGAAAAAAAGACGAAATTCACTCCGAGACGATGGGCTATAGCCCATCGTCTCGGAGTGATTTTCGTCTTTTTTTCAAATCCTCAAAAATGATGGAAAACGGCATGCTATAGTATGCCGTCCGATATGGGCTATAGCCCATGGTCATAAATGATGAAAAACGAGGATTTGAAATAAGACGAAAATGACTCCGAGACGATGGGCTATAGCCCATGGTCTCGGAGTGATTTTCGTCTTTTTTTCAAATCCTCAAAAATGATGAAAAACGTCATGCTATAGTATACCGTCCGATATGGGCTATAGCCCATGGTCATAAATGATGAAAAACGAGGATTTGAAAAAAAGATGAAAATGACTCCGAGACGATGGGCTATAGCCCATGGTCTCGGAGTGATTTTCGTCTTTTTTTCAAATCCTCAAAAATGATGGAAAACGGCATGCTATAGTATGCCGTCCGATATGGGCTATAGCCCATGGTCATAAATGATGAAAAACGAGGATTTGAAAAAAAGACGAAATTCACTCCGAGACGATGGGCTATAGCCCATCGTCTCGGAGTGATTTTCGTCTTTTTTTCAAATCCTCAAAAATGATGGAAAACGGCATGCTATAGTATGCCGTCCGATATGGGCTATAGCCCATGGTCATAAATGATGAAAAACGAGGATTTGAAATAAGACGAAAATGACTCCGAGACGATGGGCTATAGCCCATGGTCTCGGAGTGATTTTCGTCTTTTTTTCAAATCCTCAAAAATGATGAAAAACGTCATGCTATAGTATACCGTCCGATATGGGCTATAGCCCATGGTCATAAATGATGAAAAACGAGGATTTGAAAAAAAGATGAAAATGACTCCGAGACGATGGGCTATAGCCCATGGTCTCGGAGTGATTTTCGTCTTTTTTTTAAATCCTCAAAAATTATGGAAAACGGCATGCTATAGTATGCCGTTCGAGACCATGGGCTATAGCCCATGGTCATAAATGATGAAAAACGAGGATTTGAAAAAAAGACGAAAATGACTCCGAGACGATGGGCTATAGCCCATCGTCTCGGAGTGATTTTCGTCTTTTTTTCAAATCCTCAAAAATGATGGAAAACGGCATGCTATAGTATGCCGTCCGATAAGGGCTATAGCCCATGGTCGTAAATGATGAAAAACGAGGATTTGAAAAAAAGACGAAAATGACTCCGAGACGATGGGCTATAGCCCATGGTCTCGGAGTGATTTTCGTCTTTTTTTTAAATCCTCAAAAATGATGGAAAACGGCATGCTATAGTATGCCGTTCGAGACCATGGGCTATAGCCCATGGTCTCGGAGTGATTTTCGTCTTTTTTTCAAATCCTCAAAAATGATGGAAAACGGCATGCTATAGTATTTCAACTTTACTAACTGAAGGCCAACAAACACAATTACCAGGAGACTTTGGCTGAGGGTGTCTGACTGATGGTGCAATGGTCTAATGATCAGTCACTCTGCACGGACATTCCATGTTCAAGTCCCATTGCTGCTATATAGCACAATGCTCTAGTACTTTGAACTTTTCAAGGCTCGAATACAAAATAAAACCTCAAAAGCACCAGGAGACATCTGCTGAGTGCCCTAAGGTGCCTTGGCTCAATGGCATGGTGTGCTTGATATTGGTTGATTCAGTTCCCTCTGCTACAGACAGTTGGCACGTTCAAGTCCCATGTCATCAAGGTGCTGGATCGGACCATCGGGAGACGGTGCTCTCTCCCCCTGTTTCCTGATAAGTAACCGTTGGGGCTTATGTCTGAAAGAACAGAGACCATGGGCTATAGCCCATCTTCTCGGAGTGATTTTCGTCTTTTTTTCAAATCCTCAAAAATGATGGAAAACGGCATGCTATAGTATGCCGTCCGATATG
The DNA here is from genome assembly GCF_951216825.1 of Electrona antarctica. NCBI lineage: Eukaryota > Metazoa > Chordata > Actinopteri > Myctophiformes > Myctophidae > Electrona > Electrona antarctica. Next base: position 37,544,873 of record NC_136795.1, read on the forward strand.
GGCTATAGCCCATGGTCATAAATTATGAAAAACGAGGATTTGAAAAAAAGACGAAAATGACTCCGAGACGATGGGCTATAGCCCATGGTCTCGGAGTGATTTTCGTCTTTTTTTTAAATCCTCAAAAATGATGGAAAACGGCATGCTATAGTATGCCGTTCGAGACCATGGGCTATAGCCCATCGTCTCGGAGTCATTTTCGTCTTTTTTTCAAATCCTCAAAAATGATGAAAAACGTCATGCTATAGTATACCGTCCGATATGGGCTATAGCCCATGGTCATAAATGATGAAAAACGAGGATTTGAAAAAAAGACGAAAATGACTCCGAGACGATGGGCTATAGCCCATGGTCTCGGAGTGATTTTCGTCTTTTTTTCAAATCCTCAAAAATGATGGAAAACGGCATGCTATAGTATTTCAACTTTACTAACTGAAGGCCAACAAACACAATTACCAGGAGACTTTGGCTGAGGGTGTCTGACTGATGGTGCAATGGTCTAATGATCAGTCACTCTGCACGGACATTCCATGTTCAAGTCCCATTTCTGCTATATAGCACAATGCTCTAGTACTTTGAACTTTTCAAGGCTCGAATACAAAATAAAAACTCAAAAGCACCAGGAGACATCTGCTGAGTGCCCTAAGGTGCCTTGGCTCAATGGCATGGTGTGCTTGATATTGGTTGATTCGGTTCCCTCTGCCACAGACAGTTGGCAGGTTCAAGTCCCATGTCATCAAGGTGCTGGATCGGACCATCAGGAGACGGTGCTCTCTCCCCCTGTTTCCTGATAAGTAACCGTTGGGGCTTATGTCTGAAAGAACAGAGACCATGGGCTATAGCCCATCTTCTCGGAGTGATTTTCGTCTTTTTTTCAAATCCTCAAAAATGATGGAAAACGGCATGCTATAGTATGCCGTCCGATATGGGCTATAGCCCATGGTCATAAATGATGAAAAACGAGGATTTGAAAAAAAGACGAAAATGACTCCGAGACGATGGGCTATAGCCCATGGTCTCGGAGTGATTTTCGTCTTTTTTTTAAATCCTCAAAAATGATGGAAAACGGCATGCTATAGTATGCCGTTCGAGACCATGGGCTATAGCCCATCGTCTCGGAGTCATTTTCGTCTTTTTTTCAAATCCTCAAAAATGATGAAAAACGTCATGCTATAGTATACCGTCCGATATGGGCTATAGCCCATGGTCATAAATGATGAAAAACGAGGATTTGAAAAAAAGACGAAAATGACTCCGAGACCATGGGCTATAGCCCATGGTCTCGGAGTGATTTTCGTCTTTTTTTCAAATCCTCAAAAATGATGGAAAACGGCATGCTATAGTATTTCAACTTTACTAACTGAAGGCCAACAAACACAATTACCAGGAGACTTTGGCTGAGGGTGTCTGACTGATGGTGCAATGGTCTAATGATCAGTCACTCTGCACGGACATTCCATGTTCAAGTCCCATTTCTGCTATATAGCACAATGCTCTAGTACTTTGAACTTTTCAAGGCTCGAATACAAAATAAAAACTCAAAAGCACCAGGAGACATCTGCTGAGTGCCCTAAGGTGCCTTGGCTCAATGGCATGGTGTGCTTGATATTGGTTGATTCGGTTCCCTCTGCTACAGACAGTTGGCAGGTTCAAGTCCCATGTCATCAAGGTGCTGGATCGGACCATCGGGAGACGGTGCTCTCTCCCCCTGTTTCCTGATAAGTAACCGTTGGGGCTTATGTCTGAAAGAACAGAGACCATGGGCTATAGCCCATCGTCTCGGAGTGATTTTCGTCTTTTTTTCAAATCCTCAAAAATGATGGAAAACGGCATGCTATAGTATGCCGTCCGATATGGGCTATAGCCCATGGTCATAAATGATGAAAAACGAGGATTTGAAAAAAAGACGAAAATGACTCCGAGACGATGGGCTATAGCCCATGGTCTCGGAGTGATTTTCGTCTTTTTTTTAAATCCTCAAAAATGATGGAAAACGGCATGCTATAGTATGCCGTTCGAGACCATGGGCTATAGCCCATCGTCTCGGAGTCATTTTCGTCTTTTTTTCAAATCCTCAAAAATGATGAAAAACGTCATGCTATAGTATACCGTCCGATATGGGCTATAGCCCATGGTCATAAATGATGAAAAACGAGGATTTGAAAAAAAGACGAAAATGACTCCGAGACGATGGGCTATAGCCCATGGTCTCGGAGTGATTTTCGTCTTTTTTTCAAATCCTCAAAAATGATGGAAAACGGCATGCTATAGTATTTCAACTTTACTAACTGAAGGCCAACAAACACAATTACCAGGAGACTTTGGCTGAGGGTGTCTGACTGATGGTGCAATGGTCTAATGATCAGTCACTCTGCACGGACATTCCATGTTCAAGTCCCATTTCTGCTATATAGCACAATGCTCTAGTACTTTGAACTTTTCAAGGCTCGAATACAAAATAAAAACTCAAAAGCACCAGGAGACATCTGCTGAGTGCCCTAAGGTGCCTTGGCTCAATGGCATGGTGTGCTTGATATTGGTTGATTCGGTTCCCTCTGCTACAGACAGTTGGCAGGTTCAAGTCCCATGTCATCAAGGTGCTGGATCGGACCATCGGGAGACGGTGCTCTCTCCCCCTGTTTCCTGATAAGTAACCGTTGGGGCTTATGTCTGAAAGAACAGAGACCATGGGCTATAGCCCATCGTCTCGGAGTGATTTTCGTCTTTTTTTCAAATCCTCAAAAATGATGGAAAACGGCATGCTATAGTATGCCGTCCGATATGGGCTATAGCCCATGGTCATAAATTATGAAAAACGAGGATTTGAAAAAAAGACGAAAATGACTCCGAGACGATGGGCTATAGCCCATGGTCTCGGAGTGATTTTCGTCTTTTTTTCAAATCCTCAAAAATGATGGAAAACGGCATGCTATAGTATGCCGTCCGATATGGGCTATAGCCCATGGTCATAAATGATGAAAAACGAGGATTTGAAAAAAAGACGAAAATGACTCCGAGACGATGGGCTATAGCCCATGGTCTCGGAGTGATTTTCGTCTTTTTTTCAAATCCTCAAAAATGATGGAAAACGGCATGCTATAGTATTTCAACTTTACTAACTGAAGGCCAACAAACACAATTACCAGGAGACTTTGGCTGAGGGTGTCTGACTGATGGTGCAATGGTCTAATGATCAGTCACTCTGCACGGACATTCCATGTTCAAGTCCCATTGCTGCTATATAGCACAATGCTCTAGTACTTTGAACTTTTCAAGGCTCGAATACAAAATAAAACCTCAAAAGCACCAGGAGACATCTGCTGAGTGCCCTAAGGTGCCTTGGCTCAATGGCATGGTGTGCTTGATATTGGTTGATTCAGTTCCCTCTGCTACAGACAGTTGGCACGTTCAAGTCCCATGTCATCAAGGTGCTGGATCGGACCATCGGGAGACGGTGCTCTCTCCCCCTGTTTCCTGATAAGTAACCGTTGGGGCTTATGTCTGAAAGAACAGAGACCATGGGCTATAGCCCATCTTCTCGGAGTGATTTTCGTCTTTTTTTCAAATCCTCAAAAATGATGGAAAACGGCATGCTATAGTATGCCGTCCGATATGGGCTATAGCCCATGGTCATAAATTATGAAAAACGAGGATTTGAAAAAAAGACGAAAATGACTCCGAGACGATGGGCTATAGCCCATGGTCTCGGAGTGATTTTCGTCTTTTTTTTAAATCCTCAAAAATGATGGAAAACGGCATGCTATAGTATGCCGTTCGAGACCATGGGCTATAGCCCATCGTCTCGGAGTCATTTTCGTCTTTTTTTCAAATCCTCAAAAATGATGGAAAACGGCATGCTATAGTATGCCGTCCGATATGGGCTATAGCCCATGGTCATAAATGATGAAAAACGAGGATTTGAAATAAGACGAAAATGACTCCGAGACGATGGGCTATAGCCCATGGTCTCGGAGTGATTTTCGTCTTTTTTTCAAATCCTCAAAAATGATGAAAAACGTCATGCTATAGTATACCGTCCGATATGGGCTATAGCCCATGGTCATAAATGATGAAAAACGAGGATTTGAAAAAAAGATGAAAATGACTCAGAGACGATGGGCTATAGCCCATGGTCTCGGAGTGATTTTCGTCTTTTTTTCAAATCCTCAAAAATGATGGAAAACGGCATGCTATAGTATGCCGTCCGATAAGGGCTATAGCCCATGGTCGTAAATGATGAAAAACGAGGATTTGAAAAAAAGACGAAAATGACTCCGAGACGATGGGCTATAGCCCATGGTCTCGGAGTGATTTTCGTCTTTTTTTTAAATCCTCAAAAATGATGGAAAACGGCATGCTATAGTATTTCAACTTTACTAACTGAAGGCCAACAAACACAATTACCAGGAGACTTTGGCTGAGGGTGTCTGACTGATGGTGCAATGGTCTAATGATCAGTCACTCTGCACGGACATTCCATGTTCAAGTCCCATTGCTGCTATATAGCACAATGCTCTAGTACTTTGAACTTTTCAAGGCTCGAATACAAAATAAAACCTCAAAAGCACCAGGAGACATCTGCTGAGTGCCCTAAGGTGCCTTGGCTCAATGGCATGGTGTGCTTGATATTGGTTGATTCAGTTCCCTCTGCTACAGACAGTTGGCACGTTCAAGTCCCATGTCATCAAGGTGCTGGATCGGACCATCGGGAGACGGTGCTCTCTCCCCCTGTTTCCTGATAAGTAACCGTTGGGGCTTATGTCTGAAAGAACAGAGACCATGGGCTATAGCCCATCGTCTCGGAGTGATTTTCGTCTTTTTTTCAAATCCTCAAAAATGATGGAAAACGGCATGCTATAGTATGCCGTCCGATATGGGCTATAGCCCATGGTCATAAATGATGAAAAACGAAGATTTGAAAAAAAGACGAAAATGACTCTGAGACGATGGGCTATAGCCCATGGCCTCGGAGTGATTTTCGTATTTTTTTTAAATCCTCAAAAATGATGGAAAACGGCATGCTATAGTATGCCGTTCGAGACCATGGGCTATAGCCCATCGTCTCGGAGTGATTTTCGTCTTTTTTTCAAATCCTCAAAAATGATGGAAAACGGCATGCTATAGTATGCCGTCCGATATGGGCTATAGCCCATGGTCATAAATGATGAAAAACGAGGATTTGAAAAAAAGACGAAAATGACTCTGAGACGATGGGCTATAGCCCATGGTCTCGGAGTGATTTTCGTCTTTTTTTCAAATCCTCAAAAATGATGGAAAACGGCATGCTATAGTATGCCGTTCGAGACCATGGGCTATAGCCCATGGTCATAAATGATGAAAAACGAGGATTTGAAAAAAAGACGAAAATGACTCCGAGACGATGGGCTATAGCCCATGGTCTCGGAGTGATTTTTGTATTTTTTTTAAATCCTCAAAAATGATGGAAAACGGCATGCTATAGTATACCGTCCGATATGGGCTATAGCCCATGGTCATAAATGATGAAAAACGAGGATTTGAAAAAAAGACGAAAATGACTCCGAGACGATGGGCTATAGCCTATGGTCTCGGAGTGATTTTCGTCTTTTTGTCAAATCCTCAAAAATGATGGAAAACGGCATGCTATAGTATGCCGTTCGAGACCATGGGCTATAGCCCATCGTCTCGGAGTGATTTTCATCTTTTTTTTTAATCGTCGCAAAAACCATGAACTATAGTTCATGGTTTTCGCAACGATATCAAAAACAAATATGAAAATGATGAAAAAACGACATACTATAGTTCATGGTTTTGGCCCATCATCTGACAGTATAGTCTGTGTATTTGTATACTGGGCCCTGATTGGTGGCCCAAAACTTGGTGGGAAAGTCCCTCTTTTATGTCTGGCTTCCAGGCCAGTTGGAAAAGGGCACACTGAGAGCTGGTAAGAGTATGTTAAATTGGACATTTTCATGGTAAAAGTTTAGCTGGACAGGGTTCTTTCAGACATAAGCCCCAACCGTTAGATCTCAGGAAACAGGGGGAGAGAGCACCGTCTCCCGATGGTCCTCCAGCACCTTGATGACATGGGACTTGAACCTGCCAAGGATCAAGCGCACCACACCATTGAGCAAAGGCACCTTTGGGCATTCCGCAGACGTCTCCTGGTGCTTTTGAGTTTTTATTTTTTTATTCGAGCCTTGAAAAGTTCAAGTTACTGCAGCATTGAATGAGACTTGCACACAGAAAGCCTGTACTGAAAGACTCATCATTAGACCACTGCGCCATCAGTCAGACACTCTCAGGCAAAGTCTCCTGGTAATTTTGAAGTGATCTTTTGTTTGTTAGCCTTCATTTAGTAAAGTTAAAATAACACAGAATCATATTTATCAGATGTTTCTTAGCGCTGTTGAGGTATTCTTTTGCATGTTAGTGTAACAGCCGGGAATCGAACCCTGGTCTCCCATGTGGAAAGCCAACATCCTGACCACTGAGAGAAGTCAAATTGCCTATGACACAGGGGAGATATTAGAGTTTTGAGGTCGTCAGGCTAAGGCTGTGAGCCACTGCTAGAATAGCCTTCAGTTAATAAAGCTGAATAACTCTAGTATTAGACTTTAGGGAGACTGGGATTTGAACATGAACTCTCTGTGCTGAGAGTCTGTCTGATCATCAGCCCCTACTACACCATCACTCAGTAACAACTGCCTCTTTGTACTGGTGAAGCGATCTTTTGTATGATAGCCTTCTTCAGTTAGTATAAAGTTGAAAGAATTGAGTCTTGAACACAGAATCACATTCATCAAATGCTTTGAGAGCTGTTTTGTATGTTAGTGTAACACCTGGGAATCAAACCCTGGTCCCCCGCACTAAAGGCCAACATCTTAACCACTAAGTCAAAGCAATTGCCTATGGCTCAGGGTAGATATGAGACTTTTGAGGTCATCAGCTGAGGCTGTGAGCCACTGCTACAATAGGCTTCAGTTAATACAGCTCTACATGTTCAAATCCCTGTTCGCCTATAGTTTAATGCGGGAGTGTTTCAACTTTACTAACTGAAGGCCAACAAACACAATTACCAGGAGACTTTGGCTGAGGGTGTCTGACTGATGGTGCAATGGTCTAATGATCAGTCTCTCTGTACGGACATTCCATGTTCAAGTCCCATTGCTGCTATATAGCATAATGCTCTAGTACTTTGAACTTTTCAAGGCTCGAATACAAAATAAAAACTCAAAAGCACCAGGAGACATCTGCTGAGTGCCCTAAGGTGCCTTGCCTCAATGGCATGGTGTGCTTGATATTGGTTGATTCGGTTCCCTCTGCTACAGACAGTTGGCAGGTTCAAGTCCCATGTCATCAAGGTGCTGGATCGGACCATCGGGAGATGGTGCTCTCTCCCCCTGTTTCCTGTGCTGCTATATAGCACAATGCTCTAGTACTTTGATCTTTTCAAGGCTCGAATACAAAATAAAAACTCAAAAGCACCAGGAGACATCTGCTGAGTACCCTAAGGTGCCTTGGCTCAATGGCATGGTGTGCTTGATATTGGTTGATTCGGTTCCCTCTGCTACAGACAGTTGGCAGGTTCAAGTCCCATGTCATCAAGGTGCTGGATCGGACCATCGGGAGACGGTGCTCTCTTCCCCTGTTTCCTGATAAGTAACCGTTGGGGCTTATGTCTGAAAGAACCCTGTCCACCTAACATTTTACAGATACGAATTAGGTCAAACGTTTAAAAATAAAATAGTAATGCATTTTGTCCCATCATCTGACAGAATAGTCTGTGTATTTCATCTGACAGAATAGTCTGTGTATTTGCATACTGGGCCCCGATTATAATCGTCGACAATGGCAATGTCATTTTTCTTGACTTTTGACGATGAAAAAACTACACACTATAGTATATTTGTTTAATCATTTTCATCTTTTCTTTTAATCGTCGCAAAAACCATGAACTATTCGAGACCATGGGCTATAGCCCATCGTCTCGGAGTCATTTTCGTCTTTTTTTAAAATCCTCAAAAATGATGAAAAACGGCATGCTATAGTATACCGTCCGATATGGGCTATAGCCCATGGTCATAAATGATGAAATAGAGGATTTGAAAAAAAGACGAAAATGACTCCGAGACGATGGGCTATAGCCCATGGTCTCGGAGTGATTTTCGTCTTTTTTTCAAATCCTCAAAAATGATGGAAAACGGCATGCTATAGTATGCCGTTCGAGACCATGGGCTATAGCCCATCGTCTCGGAGTGATTTTCGTCTTTTTTTCAAATCCTCAAAAATGATGGAAAACGGCATGCTATAGTATGCCGTCCGATATGGGCTATAGCCAATGGTCATAAATGATGAAAAAGGAGGATTTGAAAAAAAGACGAAAATGACTCCGAGACGATGGGCTATAGCCCATGGTCTCGGAGTGATTTTCGTCTTTTTTTAAATCCTCAAAAATGATGGAAAACGGCATGCTATAGTATGCCGTTCGAGACCATGGGCTATAGCCCATCGTCTCGGAGTCATTTTCGTCTTTTTTTCAAATCCTCAAAATTGATGAAAAACGGCATGCTATAGTATGCCGTCCGATATGGGCTATAGCCCATGGTCATAAATGATGAAAAACGAGGATTTGAAAAAAAGACGAAAATGATTTTGGTCTTTTTTTCAAATCCTCAAAAATGATGGAAAACGGCATGCTATAGTATGCCGTTCGAGACCATGGGCTATAGCCCATCGTCTCGGAGTCATTTTCGTCTTTTTAAAAAAAAACAAATATGAAAATGATGAAAAAACGACATACTATAGTTCATGGTTTTGGCCCATCATCTGACAGAATAGTCTGTGTATTTGCATACTGGGCCCTGATTGGTGGCCCAAAACTTGGTGGGAAAGTCCCTCTTTTATGTCTGGCTTCCAGGCCAGTTGGAAAAGGGCACACTGAGAGCTGGTAAGAGTATGTTAAATTGGACATTTTCATGGTAAAAGTTTAGCTGGGCAGGGTTCTTTCAGACATAAGCCCCAACCATTAGATCTCAGGAAACAGGGGGAGAGAGCACTGTCTCCCGATGGTCCTCCAGCACCTTGATGACATGGGACTTGAACCTGCCAACTGTCTGTAGCAGAGGCAACCGATCATGCGCACCACACCATTGAGCCAAGGCACCTTTGGGCATTCAGCAGACGTCTCCTGGTGCTTTTGAGTTTTTATTTTTTTATTCGAGCCTTGAAAAGTTCAAGTTACTGCAGCATTGAATGAGACTTGAACACAGAAAGCCTGTACTGAAAGACTCATCATTAGACCACTGCGCCATCAGTCAGACACTCTCAGGCAAAGTCTCCTGGTAATTTTGAAGTGATCTTTTGTTTGTTAGCCTTCATTTAGTAAAGTTAAAATAACACAGAATCATATTAATCAGATGTTTCTTAGCGCTGTTGAGGTCTTCTTTTGCATGTTAGTGTAACAGCCGGGAATCGAACCCAGGTCCCCCGCACGGAAGGCCAACATCTTAACCACTAAACCAAAGCAGTTGCCTATGGCGCAGGGGAGATATGAGAGGTCATCAGGTTGGGGCTGTGAGCCCCTGCTACAATAGGCTTCAGTTAATACAGCTCTACATGTTCAATTCCCTGTTCGCCTATAGTTTAATGCTGGAGTGTTTCAACTTTACTAACTGAAGGCCAACACACACAATTACCAGGGGACTTTATTTCACTTTTCGTCACGCTTTTTCATCACGCTGTAGTCTGCCATTGAGCCCCATTATAAATGTCTCAAATTTGAAAGCACTATATTTCTAAATCTATGAAACATTTCAAAGATTCCTTTTCAGGCAAACATGTCCACCATAAGATGAACCTAAATAGGTCTGAATGGATTTTCTAGGTGTAAGTATGTAGGACTAGTAGCATGCCAAAGTTTGTGCTATTGCCATTGAGAATGCATTTGGCGTTTAAGTTAAATAACTCAGAAACTACAAAACATTTCAAAGTAAAAAGTTCCAGCATGTGTCTCCACAGTAAGCTGAATTAGAAAAAGTGTGAATGGAGTTTCTAGGTGAAAGTGATTTTTTTGACGTGCCATAGCCTGCCATTGAGCCCAATTTTATAAATCAAATTTGAAAGCACTATATTTCTAAATCTATGAAACATTTTTGTCTTGGAACTTATATGGAACGCTTTCACCAGGCATAGTGAAACGGGAAACAATTTAACGGAACACCGGAAGCATACGGCGACATTTCCAAAACATCCGCCGCAATCATCGTAGGCGCGGTGTTTCAACCTCAAAGTAGTGTAGACAACACTGCGTCATGTCACGGTAGTATGAATAAAACTGATGTAATTACGGGGGACAGAAAACGACCACCGCCCATTAAAGTTCTCTCGCGTCAGCTGAGAGAAGGGGAATGTAAAGGAGGACTGCACGGTAACAACACCGAGTGTTTAGTCAGAGTGGGACGCGGCCGGTCGATCTCCGTCTCAACAGTATGGATGCAGGGGACGGTGCTGGAAGCCAAGCTGGACCGCAACACCGTCGTTCTTCTGGACGAGACGGGCAACTTTGTAGTGCAGGGTGTCAACAACATCCCCAAAGGCAAACCGTGCTTATCTCAAGGTGAGTGAGTTATTACTACTTACTTACAAACATTCACTTGCTGATGATGAATTGAAAATGGTGGACGGCCCTTTCATGTGAAATGTACCAATTCTGCAAACTGTTAATAAATACTTCAATCAAACTTCAATCAATCTTTATTATTATTATTATAACAGTAAAAAAAACACACACACACACACACACACACACACACACACACACACACACACACACACACACACACACACACACAGAGAGAGAGAACACTCCCCATGGATGACCCTATTCCCAATATGTTCCCTCAGTCCTAGCCCGTCTCCGGACCCCCCGGGTTGAGCTCCTTTGGACCCTACATAAAGTCATCAAAATGTCAGAAACTTTAACGTAGGGTTCCGAAAGGAGCTACCTCAGTCCCTACGCGCTAGGAGGACACTAATGTAAATGTCTTAGTGCTTTTCCTGGTTTTATCCTCTTACCAGTTTTTGTATTGACCTGTACCTTCCTTGAACTGTACCCATTCTGAAAACTGTTAACATGTTTCTATCATACAATCATGTGCGTGCAGGTCTGGACATTAACTCTAGGACAGTGGTTCTCAAATATTAAGGACCCTCAAATTGATGTGCATTTGGCTGCAGCCCCAAGATTTGTGGTGGCACTGGCAGAAATGTCAAAATGTTCAAACATTAAACAAAGTCCAGATTTTTTAGAAAATAGCATTGTATTGATATGTATTATATATTGATTCCTGTGCGTTATATGAAAACCAGACCACGGACCACCATAATTCAGACTTACAGCCACCTATAGAGGGTATGCGCATGCATAAAGTGAATGGCAAATCGAGTGGCAAAGTAAGTTTAACATTGCTTAACGTTATTTAATGCAATCATATTGGACTTTTCTGATTGGATGTATGGGCTGTCGATGCCATAAAGTTGTCTTTTGCCACTCAGGCGTTCCCGCATAACTTCCTGGTTTGATGATACGCATCATCGCATACCCTCTATTGGTTCCTATTATGCATTTATCTTGAGACCCCTGGGGCTCCCCGGATCCCGCTCTGAGAACCACTGCTCTAGGATTATATGATATAACATTCAATTCATTCATATTTCTGAGATTATGGCATTGGATTATGGGTAAATATTTTGTTCTTACTCCTCCTGTTTCTCCTAGGTAAATATGTCATGGTGATGGGTGTGATCCAGGCGATTTCCCCGGAGCCTGTGATCCGTGCTGTGAAGATGGCAGACCTCTCAGAGCATGCTGCCCTTCACAGGAGGATGTGGAAGCTGGAAGTGGAAGATCTGCAGCAGATGCTAACTTGAACAAAGTCACGTCCATCGTGAATGACGTCTTGGGACTGTGTTGCTTCTTGCTTGGGTTATAACCCTATGGATACCATGTCACAAGGATATCTATTCTATACACTATTGGATATCGGTGTCAGGAAAGGGTGCTACTGTCCATCGTTAACTTATTTTATTCCTACTCATTAAACTGTCAAGTGAAATAAAATACATTTTAGACTATCTTTAAACTTAAAGTGTATATTTAAGGATCACTACATTTCAGTACCTGTTGCAGCTGATCTGAAAATAACATGGATACTACTGGATATCGGTTGCAGAGGGTGTCACTTCTCCCATTGTATGTTGACTTACCGTATTTTATTCTTAAACTAAGTGAAATGTTCAGATTGAATACTGTAACAAGATTGTTAGCAGTACAAGTAGTACTATCAAAGGTTATACTAAAACAGTGGTTTTCAATTTCAACCCATTTCATATCAAGGCTCATTATTTATTCAGCATTTGAGTCACGGACCACCATTTGATGACATTTAGCCTCTCGGACCCAAAACTTAGAATATTTTGTTGTCGTTGGATAACATTTTGTCCACATTCCATGCTGTATTGATGTTGGTACCATTAGGAGAGATAACAGGCAAACGATCAAAATAACAATTATTCTACATTCTCTAATAAGAGACTTCTTGTAAATTAACTATTGCAGATGTTAATTTAATTCTTAAGGTGGTTGCACACTGGGCGCGTTTTTCGGAAAACCGATGGAGAAACGCGCTCGGTGTGTGGGGACCTTTACGCTCTCAAGAGTTAAAGATCTAATAAGGGTCCATTTGGTTACCAACTCTCCATTTAGCTGGGGACCACCTGGAACCCCCCCAAGGACTACTGGTTGAAAAGTGAAAACCACTGTACTAAAAGGATAGTACAGGAGCTCGTTTCCATTGTGGTCCATGAGAACATGAACACAGTATGAACACTCCCTAGTGGCCAAGGAAAAACATCTGGTCTGCATTTTCCAAATGTACCTTTTATAGCACCACCAGGAGGGCAACATGTGAAATACATTTTATATTAGTCCAAATATCACATCTTTACACATCATGATCTTTAGTCATGTGATCAAGACAGATCTGTCTGATATGCTGTAAGTCATTGTCTATCAACTGCTACTTTGATTCTATAGCAAACAATGCACGGCTGCACGCTCACAACAAACAGTAATGACCTGGTGGAGACCTGTGCTCCGAGAAGCACTTTCTAGTCTTAACATTTTCACACCTACAGATTGAGTTGTCAGAAGACCACTATTTAACCCATTTAGATCCGATGCCAATTTTAAAAACGCTTCTAAAACCTTAAAATGTTTATTAAAACAAAGATTGTTGGTACATGTATAGCAATAACTAATAACCACAGGTAGCATCCGGATTCAAAGGTAAAATAATGTATAGGTTGCACCAAATCTAAATGGGTTAATAAATGACTCCCACACACTCACTTACAAATAAAATATGGGGAACAGGAACGTTTAAATATAGACCTTCATAAGGTCATCTTAATGTTATCTTCAAAGATAAATTTATGAAGGTCTGTGTACTGAAACATACTGTTGCCAATCATTTTTATTTCCTAGTGAAGATAGTGTGAAGGAGTGCTCTCTTAAACAACTTTTTTCCATCTCTAGCATGCACATTTAGTTATTTTAAACACAACTGTAGTTAAACAAATCTTTATTTGGTTTTGGTGCCCTTTACATTTGTAACACTATCAAATAAATGGAAAAAGGGTAGAATAACATAACCAAACATTTTAACTTTCAACTAAAAGTATTCCATTTTTAAAAGTTCTTTGATGGGTGAAAGAAAGTCAACCTATATAGGCCTCATTAAAATTAACATGACATTACAGATCAGCTGTAAATACTAGAACACGTCTGATCAGTATTTCCTCATGCCATTTTCAGACAAGTCTACTGAGAGATGCATAGCAAAGCTTCTAGGGTAATCCTGAACCAATTGAAATGCCCCATGATTTCTGCTAACAAGACATGATGTCTTGCCTTTGTCTTTGACCACAGTACCCGGACATTTCTTGGGGACTGACCCAACTGCTCCCTCCATTTAATTAATTTTGTGATCGGTTCCCTTCATACCATGGAGCCCCGTCAAAGCTCACACAATTCAGCAGTTTGTGCCTTACACTGCAACATAGTCTAACCAAGTGAACGTGAATATATCAACTTCCCATTATCAACTTCTCATTATTAACTTCTCATTATTACTTAATGTCTTTAAGCAGAAAACTGTATTTACCAAAGTCATTGTCATTTGGTGCTAAAAGATGGTCTTTTCTAGCTTTGGCCAATTTCATCAAAAGGAATTCCCTGCGCTCTATCCACTCTTTAAGTTCCTGGTTCCCATGTGCCAGTTTACACAAGTTGTCCTCCGTGCAGGTGCTTTTGAGGTATCTGTAGAAATGTGCAAAAGAAATAACATTTTCATACATAAAAAAGCAGAAATAGCAGTTAGCAGCAAGTTTTACGTGTTGTAAGCACTTTTTTGTTGTATAAAATTGATAAAACATGCCAGTAATTTCTTGGAATATTTCAGTTCTGTACACTTTTATTACGAAGCCTAATATAAAATCCAAACATAAATAGTAATTTCCATTCATAACGATAATCTCAATTAATTGTGTGACAAACAATCGTCGACATAAACGTGTAATCGTGACTACACACTATATACTATCACTAGAAGCACATTTTGTGTGGGTCAATAACCTTACCTTTCACAAACTCTGAAAGTGCCGGTGGGAAAACGATACTGCCAGCAGTTCTGGTCATCTTCAGAGTTGAACACTTTGTCTTTGTGTTTTTCTGAAGTGATGTGCTGCTGCCACTGCTTGTCACTGTTGCAGTTTTTACCACACAGCCAACAGTGATTACCAGCCTGCCAAAACAAAATAATACGTTTTTTAGGAATACACTAATATAAGTTATCACTCAAACCCTATATACTTCATTGATCGGGTTCTCTCAGGGGTCTTTACTTAAGTTGGCCCCCTTCTTTTTTTCTCCCTCTACATACACCAATTATCTTCACCGAAAGCTGACCTACAAAGCTAATTGTGTGTCACTGTCACAGCATGTTGTGAGCTTAAAGATCTTGCCATTTTCGCTCGCCACATGAAGCGGCAGACACTCTGGAGAGAAGGGAGTCCCCCAAGCACATTCAGGTTCTCGGAGTATAATAATAACTGTGCCTTCACTGCCTTGTTGTGCGGGAATGTCCCGCATTAAAAATGCTGACTGCTGAATTCAATGAGTTAAAGATGGGGGAATTATCAAATTCAGGTACTGTTGAAATGTCTAAAGCAAATGTGGCTTTGAGCCTTGTGTGTTTGGGTGACACGTTTATCAGCACTGCCGTGTCTGGAGATGTGCTCTCAGAGGAGGTCTGTAAAAAGCTCTAGTACTCCCTCATTTCACCTGATAGAGGGCAGGCACTTCACAGAAGCACTATTGTTCAAGATCTGCTCTGAAAGAAAGGCTTACTCCAACTTCTGCTAAATCCAGACAATATTCAAGGTCAAGGCCTTTTATCCGGATAGAGGGGAGAGAGTGACATATAAAGTGAATATGAGAGGAAATGGGCTGATTTTCACAGTGTAATATGATTGTGGTTTTTGTCCATTATGCATACTCAAAAGCCAGGTCCATTGTTCATTATATGCATTTCCAGACGCCCTGTCAGGAGATACTAAGGTATACGGCCTACATGAAAGGAAAAGCACTAATGACTATTTACGGATTCATTATAGTTAACTTAATAACTTTCACTAGCTTTTCTAGTATATAGGTAAACAATCCACAAAGAGCAAACTTTCAGTGTCTATATGTTGGACATTCAAAAGGCCTGAAAGTTATCTTCAGTTACTCTACTCTATTAAAGATTTCATTGAGGCAACACAGCTGCCTAATTTGCCCACCTACACTTCCGTTACAAATAGAACCATGAATGACACATATTCAAATTATAGTTGCACCATGCCACCTTCAAATGTTCTCATACAGTGAAGGGAGTGCATTCGGCAATACGATGCTTGCCGAATGATGTAAATGCACCCTGAGAGTACAGGCACCACTCTCGAGCTTCTGATTTGTTTTGCTACAGATTCGTTTTAATACCTTGGTGAATCCCTTCCTCTTTAAAACAAATCTGCATAGCCTTGTGCCATAAGATGTTCCAGTGCAAAATGACCCAACAGCATTTTGGGCCGGATGGTCATTGCAGTAATCTGCATCCAAAAAGTGATAATTGCTAGGTACATTTCGGGTCAATGCATGCATGACTCTTGAATGTATGTATTGAAGCAAAAAGATTTCCCCTTGTGGATAATAAAGGACATCTAGGTAGGTAATCTAACCTACCTACCAATTCAGTCGACATGATAAATCTTGACAGCCTGCTGTCAGTACCATTCTCCATTAAGATGCTGTAGTCCGTTTGTGTGAATGTTCTTAATAGACAAGGGAAGGGGAGCCAGCACACGGCACGGGGACAGCACACTTATTTTAAGGGTAGGGTTGCATATTGTATAATGGCAGCTTTAAGCAAACATGGTTGATTTGCATGTGTCGTTGAAAGTATTGTATCATACTTTACTGAGACAAAAGCATTGGCTGTTGGGAAAATCAACGTAAAATAATGGCCACCACTACGTCAATGTGTCCAAATTGAAGTGATTTGGTGCACAATACATTCAATGAGCTGTTCCTACCACTTCTTCACTGTAGTCTGTGGGCATGAGAATCTGCTTGCCATTCTCCCTAACGGACTTGTTGGAGGTCTCCTCGCTCCAGCCTGGCTTCTGAGACTGCAGCCACTGCTCATAAAGCTGGTCCAAATCTGGAACTTAACCACGGATAAACAATGGGACAAAATCATCATAATGGAACAGTGTGGGGGAAAAAAAACATAATGGCTATGGTGCACTTTGACACATCAGTTAAATACATTTTAGACCATATCGCTGCTGTCAGGCAGAAACCACCCAACTCCAAAATGTTCATTTTGCAGGAAGTAAAAAAAAAAAAAAAAAAGAATCCAGCTCAAGTGGAGTTAGGTTTCTTTTTTTAATACTTTATTGGTTAAAAAAAGGCGTAAAGGCTTTTCACTGTTCAATAGCACATTAAGAAAAAGATGTCTCAAGTTACATTTGGCAGCCGAAGCGCTTTTTTTTAACCAACACATACAGACGTAAAGGGTATTCAATGATGCACTGATTTATGACAAAAGGGAGGGGGGGGGGAACTGCATTTTTTTGTTAGCTGGTTTCTGCCATACATAACAGTGACGATATACAGTATGATGATAAACTCACTGTTGTTATCCTTCATGTAGGTCCAAAGGTCTCTTTCCTCTGCACTATGAGCAAAGCTGCAATTCCCAATGTATTGGCACTTCTTTCCTGCAGTCACATGCATGCAAATCTTGAGAGGGGGGAAAAGAAAGTAATTTTCCGGTCACTATGAGATTAACACCAACACGTTTTAAATATGTTTTGTGGTCAACCTCAGGATATGCATGCATTATAGAGCGTCGCAGTCCCGCCTCCTACCCTGGACCAGGAAATGAAACCCAATGCATTTTTCCCATAGACATTTCTTAAAGTATTTATTTAAAGACGGTTACGCCGCGGACAAAGCCAACTCGAGTCGTGACAACTCATGACAACACAAACAATATTTTGGACCAAACAAATAATTACAAAGAAGAAAAACAACAAAAAAAGTGTTGTAACCTCCCGTTTTTTTATTCTTTCTAATTATTTGTTTGGTCCAAAATATTGTTTGTGTTGTCATGAGTTGTCACGACTCGAGTTGGCTTTGTCCGCGGCGTAACCGTCTTTAAATAAATACTTTAAGAAATGTCTATGAGGAAAATGCATTGGGTTTCATTTCCTGGTCCATGGTAGGAGGCGGGACTGCGACGCTCTATACACAGTAGGGCATTAAGCAACTAGTCGACTAGTTTACTAGTCGACTAGGTGGTTAAACAAGGTGGTTAAACAACTAGTAGACTAGTAAACTAGGCAACTAGTAAAAATGACTAGAAGTGAATGCCCTAATACACACATACCTCAAATTGCAAAGGGACAGGCTTTTTGGTTGGAAGTGGTCTCACAGTTGTCCACTTTTTGCGCTCATTAGAGCTGACCAGCACAACTCGTCTGTCTTTTGACCACCTGAGATTAATCAAAAGTTAAGTGTCAGGTGGTTACATGAGACAAATTACAGTATGAAATGGACAGGACAGATTATAATACAGTAGATGAATCAAAAGGTAAGTGACAGGGTTTCATATTAGATTAATCAAAGGTAAGTGACAGAGGGACGAGATCAATCAAAAGGTACAGTAAGTGCCATTAGCAGTGTTACAATTTGTTCTGCGTGAAAGATCTACCATCTGGTCTGGTTAGTAGGGGTGTCCCGATTCTGAATAGACAGCATCATTGTTTTAACAGTATGTGCTCAATACAGATGATCTATTATGTGAAAAACACCCGTGTGAAGTAAGTGGTGCAACTCCGTGTGGGGGTGGGGGGGGGGGAGTTCCAGACCCACAGGAACGATCCGAGCCGCCCCGTGTCAGAAACGGTTGAGAAAGGAGAGTTACCGTGTGGGGGTCCCTCTACTGTACCCTCTACTGTACTGTACTGTCACTGTACTATACTGGCACACCCGAAATCACCATATATACATTTAATATGTGCGTGTGTGTTTGTGTGCACGCAGGTGATGAAAAACAACCATGCTGTTTTCGTGCTCAGACGCACCCAGCCAGCCAGCCAGCCAGCCACCCAGCCAGCCAGCCACCCACCCACTTAAGGAAGTGGTTGCACCACTTAAATATACTTTGTAAATTAATCAGGAGACAAACAACCCTAAAGAACAGTTCTCTAATTACGAGGTTCAGCAGTTACTTAAATGCATGCAACAGCTAAAGAAAGAGTTCTCTCTAAAAGCAGGGTCTAAAAGTATGTTCTGAGCACATTCCAGTGGCAAGAAAGGGCTACATAGTAAACGGGGCCCTAGAACCTTGCTAGCTCTGAACCACCACTGACTGAGAAAGATCTTGACCCATGTAGGTTCTGGAACCTGCCTACAGCAGGCGTTGCAATAGGCTCTGTGCATAACCTGGTTTCCCAAAGGTGTCATCCCAAATGAGGCTATCCCAAATGGATATTGAATAATATTGACTTGGTCCAAATGTCCAATAATTATTGCAGGGGTCACTGGTTGGTGGAAAGGAGTATTGTTTTTCAAACCACAGGTCCACTATGTTGTGGATGAGGCATTTGTTTTGCTATATTCAACTTCACTAGCGAGCCTCGTGTCTGCTACTGAAACTGTGTTTCAGTTTAAAATCTGCTGGCGCACCAATGGGAAACACTGAACCGGAACCAGGTATGCCACTTTCAGGAAACAGAGTCTACAGTTATCCAAAGCCTACTGCATTGGTGGGGAGGCTGTGCTAGCCAAGGTAGAACAACAGACGAGGAAGGGTTGACTTTATGGCAGAAAAATAAATGTGCTTCTCCTAAGCAACTCCAAATATCCATGACCACCACTACCACATGGCCAGGTTCACTTTCTGGATAACCCATCAATGAGTGGAGGGAACAAAAGGCAAACACTGTTATATGATGCGAGTGCACCAATCACACAGCTTGTACGCCAGACTGCAAAGGCAAAATTCACTACGGCCATTCAGTGCATTATGTACCACTCCTACTCTCACTTGTGATCTTTGGCACAGCTGTTCATTAGTATGTTAATCTATGCACTGTAATACTAGGCGGTTTCCTAAAAAGCCATATGCATCTCCTGGCCAGGAGGGAACAAGTCCATCCAAGTATCTAAATGTGGAGAGAGTGATTCAGGCAGCCATGTAAAGAAAAGGTTCATGATTACCGTTCCTCCTCACCAGCTGGAGACATGAAAAATACTCACGTGTGCCTGGCCTTGGCTGTACAATACTTCTTGTTCTTGTCTGCTTCAGAGAGTTGTCCATTTCTCCAACACAGTCCACAGACGAACATCATTTTCAGATTTGGCGGTCCAAACCTCCTCTGTGAATGGAGAATTTGCCAAGAGCAACATGAGTAACAAAGTGATGTAGCCAAATCTAATTAGTGTCCTTTATAAAAACCAAAATAGGGCTGGGTACCGCTCACATTTGAAGCAATACCCAGAATTTGGTATTGGCACCCAGTACCAGCTGAATGTCCTTAATATAAAACAAAAGGTTTGCATTTAGAGCCCCAACACTCTGGAACGCCCTGCCTGAGGAGATAAGGCGTGCTGAAACTCTGTCCTGTGTTAAATCCCCAGCACTCTAAATTGTTACGACGTACGTCATTTTCTTTTACTTGTTTGCTATTGGGATGCATTGTTTTTAACTTTGTATGTGTCAAGCACTGTGACTCAGTTCTTAAAAAGCGCTATACAAATACAATTATTATAATATAGTACCTCTAAAAGTTTATTTTATTCTTTCTTCTTTATTTTTTACTAAAACAATTTCTGTTTCTATGTTGTAGAAACAACTGTATGAATATAGCTCCAGTGCTAGCCACTGACCGATATGCCAAGTAACATTAACATACCGGTACGTGTTTTGTTTTCTGGGCAAATATAAAAGATTGGGATGAGTGAGTCATACAATATACTAGTAATTAACATCTCAGCGAGCCCACTCAAAGTACAGAAATTTAGCACAGAATGATCTGAAGTAGGTACTGATATAACCAACTATCAGTGTGCTTAAATGTACAGAGTTCGGTACCCAACCCTACAGAACATAACTGTAGTGTATCTACAGTATCTTTGTGTTGTGTGAAATGGTGAGCAGAAGAGACGATGGGATATTGCTTTTGTCCATTAGCACACCTTTCTCTTGGAGTGCAGCATTTGTAACTATGCAGTGTGTTACAGAGCGCATTAGTTGCCACAGCCAAATCACACCGACCAAAAACATTATTTTTATGGCAATGGTGATGAATGGCAACTACAATATGTAGCAATAAGCAACAAACAAGAATGTGAAGTCAAAAACATACCTGGCCTCCTGGCAAGGTATTTGTACTCAAAAACTTCCGTGCTTCTTGTACAATATTTTCATGAGTGATGCCTATACAGAGAAACAAAGTTAATCAAATGGAAAAACAGCATAAATAATCAACAAGTAACACAACCTGACCCTGATTTAAATGCAGCACAACAACAACCGTCTTACCAAGGTCCCGTTGCATCATCCAGACCTTCAACTCAATCAGGCTGTGGGCAAAGAAACAATCATCTTCTCTCACACAGCCAAAGCGCACCTCGTGACGACAAAGGTCCAGCTGGCACTGTGGATGCAAGGGTCTAATTTTAGAGTAACGCACTGTGGTTTCCTCTAAAATGTGGACCAGGCACCTGAAAAAAGTAGAACGTTTACATATTATAGTTACACTTCAGTTTTGACTGACTGCAAAACAGCGTCCAGTTATCCTCGCCATGATAAACCAAACAACCTTGGAGTTAGAATCCTAAAATGTTACATTTCTTACTTATTATCTTCAAAGTCATGCTTCGTCACTGGATGAGAGCAAACAGTGGGGTTGGCCTTGTTGGGCTTGCTGATTATTCTGGGTTTGTGATCAAAACACACCTGTTGACAGACAGACATTTTAGAAGTTGCAATTTTGGGAAGAAGTATAAAGAATCAGTCACATGTTTACAATAGGGCCCTAGTGCAAATGTACTGCATTTCCATACAAGTAGCATTTATCCCCAAATCAATAAGGGATTAATACAGATACACACATCTGGCATTTAAAAAAGAAAAGAAAAATCACTCTTATGAAGTGAGGGGTGCCTGGTAATGTTTAACTGCTGTAAATAAACATTAAAAGCCTTAAGTAACTTAGATAGCATTTTATGTAGACATAGCACTCTAGTCAGTATATAGATTCCACTGTTAGCTTACTGTAAATCGCTCTGGATTAAGAGCGTCTGCCAAATGCCTAAAATGTAAATTGTTAAATCTGTGAAATCCGTGATCTCGACTACGGTCAAAAAATGATGATGAAATTGTTAAAAAGTCCATAGGTTGCCACATTCTAAAACATTATAAGTCCACCTGCCATATGACGTAATTTCAAAAGCCAGACGTAGGAGGTTCTAACGCCCCTCATAAACATCACTACAAATACTATCAATTGCACTTGGGGGGGGGGGGGGGGATATTCTACAGAAAGAGGATATGACTCACTCTGCAGAGAAACATGAATATCCCACGGTGCTCCTGTAGGACCTTGGGGACTGTCAACTTGGCACTATAGTTGGGCCCAAAGGGATCAAACAGCAAATCCCTGTAGAGAAATCCTTTTCGCTCCAGGGTCCAAACATCAATCTCCTCCTGGCAATATGCAAATGTACAGTGGCCAGGATATAGGCACTCTTGTCCAATGGACACTTCTGCAATAAAATATGAAATATCGGTTTAAAACGTTGCATTTAGCTGGTGCCCATATATATACACACACCTCACTCTTGCTTGATAACCTGACATACTGCCAACAGATACTGCCACATGACAACAGAAAATACTCTTGAGGGAAAACTGGAAACCTGTTGGTCAATAACTTCAAGTAAAGTTATGAACATAGTTGGAATATTAATTAATTTACCGCCAACACCCCCATCAGGTGTCTGGTGGTCCTGGAGTATACAATTCAGTCATTTTATATTGGAGACACCTTTAGTTTGAAAGCCGTCAGGAAGTGAATTATCGTAACGGGTCCCACAAATGTTATTTAATTCACCCAAAACATACATTTTGTAACCAGGGATCATATCGTTTAGAGAAATGAGGCGCAAATCAAGCTTGATTTGGTCCAAAAAGAAGAATTCCACTGGCATAAGCCAATAGAATTTTCACTGCCGTTGTTTTTCATCGCACCGGAACTGGAGTGTTACAAGCACATAGAGAACACAGTTAGTTACAGTGAAGAGTGACAGGATAGAGGGAGGAAGAGAGGGGGAGAGACATGCAGCAAAGGTCGCCATGAACAGGACCCGAAAATGCAAGGCACCGCCAGGCCAGAGCCCACATGTGGCATGCGCCTGGACCTTAGAGTATATATGAATAGACGGCACCCGGAGGAAACCCTGAGGCGAAATGGACATAGTGGCCGGATTTGGCATTGCAGCGCTGGGCCAAACTCATGAACGCGCTGGTCCGTTGACTATCATTGTGCACGTTCACGATGACACGTGAACGCCGTTTCATACGTGAACGCCGCTGTTTCATACGTGAACGCGTGCAATGATAGTCAACGGCCAGCGCGTTCATGAGTTTGGGGCAAATCCATCCCAGAATGCACTCTGTTCCTGAGTGAAATCGCCTCATGCGCTTTTGAGCAACTTAATGCAAGTGGATGGGAGGAGATATCCGGTGCCGTCTCTATTCATATATACTCTAAGGCCTGGACCACTAGGCCAGCGGGTGCCCGACAGTCTCAATTTCGAAGTTTCTTTGTTGTTGCGTTCACACAAACAGGCTGTTTGTGTAGCCGTCTCTAAAGAACCGATATCCATGTAGTTATTGGATACTGCAGCAGGCCGTCTCTTCAGGCTATGGGGTGGAAAGTGAAACTACATAATCTGGGAGATGGGATCCCAAAGAAGCCACACCATGTAGCATACTTCAAAGGGCCTACAAAATGTTTGATCTGCTCATATTCTAATATTAACGCGTTTATGGGTGCGTCTGAGCACGAAAACAGCATGGTTGTTTTTCATCACCTGTGCGTAACCTAACACACACACGTTTGACAACACAGCAACAATTGCATCGTTCCCAAGTAGGCCGGTGGCCGACTGTGACAGGAACGTACAGGCCTAGTATATTAAAAAAGGTACTAATTTTAAGCCCCTGGCTGAATACCAAAAACTATACAATGGGAGCGAAATGCCAATGCTTTCCTTCTTGGAACTCAGCATGAAGGTTTGCTTTTTCACTTGCATCATGCTGCCTCATGCTACATAAACAGGAGATGCTATGGGCCACATGGCTATTGACTTAATATTATTTATTTAAAGAAGGGGAAAGGTACACATTATTTGCACTTGATGGAAATTAACTTTCACATAATATGAGTACCGTGACTTCTCGTCCAATGCGTCTTATGACTTTGGTCGGTTCTTTTGCAGCGAGCCTGTGTGTGCATGCCTATGTGATATCAGTGTGACATCTATATACATTCCGTTATTAGTGATCCAACTGTGTAACATGTCACATGTGAGAGACAAAATGAACCCTGACAAACAATTATGAGCTCAGAAATAATATAGTTACCCTTGCACAGGTAATAGGGTCCAACATATTGGTTTCTTGTTGGTCTTGGTCGGATTAGCTTCCAAGATTTGTCTGGTAGATGTTTGATTCTACCAAGCAAAGCATCCTTCTTGCATTTGTGCTCTTCAGTATTTAGTGTGTAGTCTAACATCCCGGCCCCTGTAGAGTTCAAACACATCAAACAATGGTCACTGGATTTGTTAAGTCAGACAGCAGTGGCACTGTTACCTTAACTATCAAACCATTTCTCACCAGTTTTGACGAAACATTGTGAACATGCTTGTCTGAATTGATGAGTTTCTGCTAAAGGATTCTTTGCCAAATCCACAGCAGGAGGAAGGGCTGGGTTATTGGGCATACCTACAGCCATTCCCATGGGGCAATCATGGTTGTTGACCTAAGAGAAAAACAATTTTGGAAGAAATACAGAATATATTGGTATGAATGTATATAGAAATCATTTAAAATGTAAGTATTAATTAGGAACACGTACAGTACCTGTGTAATGAAGGAATGCTGACCATATTCTGTGAAGTTCTGATCTATGAATTAAGCAGCCAAAATGATAAAATGTTTTATAACATGAAAGTAAAAACATGAATACGGTTACATACATTGCATCATTAACAATTACAATTAACTTAAAGATTTTTTTTTTTTTTGACTATGGCTATACGCTAGAACTCCTATTCAATCACGCAATTGGTTTTTGTTTTTAGTTTACATCTGTTCTAGATGATGTGGCAGCTCCAGCTCCTTCTGCTGCTTCAGCTCCCCTATAGAGCACCGAAGTCCTGACGTCACTTTCAGTAGAGGGCACCAACACACAGGTTTATAGTTTTTTTTATTTGTATTGAAATCTCCATAGGGCGATTTTATGTGGCTTCATATAAGAACTGTGTTTGAAAAATAAACCGATCACCCCGGCCTTTTCACTCATATGGATATGAAGCATCGACTGAAGGTGGAAATGTACAAATATACCCAAAGAGTAACAAAATAAGCATTAGAAACGAGCCAAACAACCCAGAGACTACATTTCCGGGTAGGCTGCTTCTGCCCGCAGCCCGTCGCACAACAGAAACTGAACGTTAATTACGTTTAGTCACCACCAGCTGAGCTTACGTCAACGAGGAATCTCAGGAACGCAATATGTTGACAGCTGGGCGTGACGTATATGCTCAGCGACATTGCATTCATATGTAGTTTCAAGGCTTTTGCGGTCACATTAATTCCATTTTCTCTACAAACTGGCTGTATCAAATATTAATGGACATCATTAACGACGCACAGCCACTCCCCTGACAGAAACGCCGGGGTGGTCGGTTTATTTTTCAAACACAGTTCTTATATGAAGCGACATAAAATCGCCCTATGGAGATTTCAATACAAATAAAAAAACCTATAAACCTGTGTGTTGGTGCCCTCTACTGAAAGTGACGTCAGACTTCGGTGCTCTATATCTTTATTTATTTTTTTATATATTTTTTTGGTCAATATACATAATTATCAACTTACTTTTGTAAAAAAAAAGGTTTAGGGAGAAATTCCCCTTTAACAAATTCCCCTATTTTGAAGGAATCCCGGGAATGATTGTGTTAAAACAAACTATGGACTGCACATTAAAACACAATCCAAAGTACTATGTAGAATGCCTCGTGAATGATCTTACCTCTTGGATACTCCGATATGGAAAGCCTATCCAATGAATCCATGGGTGAGGTGAATGAATCCAAAGTGTCTGCACCTAAATATACACTTGTTCCAGACTTGTGATATGGAGCCGGCAGATTTACAGTACACGGCTGCGTCATGTTGAGAAATTGGTTCATATGTGAAGGCATGTAGAATGCACTTGGCATGGAATTGCCCGAGGCAATACTGTTGGTTGGCAAAGGAATAGGCCCCTTCATTGTGGGTATATCCTGAAGGGAAAAGAACAATAGTCTAATTTCACATCGGTATGTGGCACAGCAAGGCTCAACAGATGTCTACAATAAGCTGACACTAAAACAAGGACAAGATTGTGGTGCTTTGTTAATTTATGCACTAACCATGGCAGATTCTGGGGGGCCTGCTAGGTCTAGTAGATCATCAAGGTCATCACCAATGATATCACCAATGATATCATTTTCAAAATCTTGATGGGATTCAGACAAAGAGTAGGATGTGCTTGCTCTAGACCCATTGACCAGTGTGGGCACACAATGAGACACCGCCTTGGGCATAGGCACAGACGCAGGCACTGGGACAGGCTCGAAGTTGCAGGCCTCAATTGGAGATACAGAAGAGATATTGCTGGGAGGATGTTCATCCGCAGCATTGTCATTCGAAGGCGAGTTCACTGCCACTGGAGATTGGACCGGTAGTAAAATCCCACTATCCTGAGACACCCTGGAAACTTCTAAAACATGAGGAAGATATTTAGAACGGTCCTTTGACAATGACTTCAAAGACATTGTCTTTAAGCAAGTGATGGCTTACCTATTTCTATATCGTCCACAGAAGCAGACCCAGGAGATGACCCTGATGTTTCTGAATAACTCGATTCATTTAAGACGTTCAAGGCAGGCTAAGAAAAAAAAAAAAAAAAAAGAACGTCACCATCAGGTTACACAAAGAAACGTGACGCACACAAAGTGTAACAATTTAGCATACAATTCAGATGTTCATACTGTTAAACTTGGACTTAATGCATAGTGTGAACAAAAAAAGATCTTGGTTTAAGGCAGTGTAGGCGATATATTTTGGTTGGGGTGTTAAATAGCTCTATATTGCCATAGTAATCATTGCTAGACAGTGTTTTGTAACAGGAGTCTCTACAGCTCCTAAACGGAAAATAAATGTTCTGGTCAGGATACCAATTGTTTTCAATCAGGAGAGAGAAACCACACAGGATTCAGGATAGACCGGTGACGAAACAAAGAAATGAGCAGACAAATTTGAATTGGAAGACTATAAAATGGGGTCAAAATTGGGTTTCTCTCTCCCTGAAATTGGCGACCCACCTGACTGTCTTTTTTGTTTATTAAACTCTCGGAAAGCATGACTATCAGAATAATAGAACTTTAACTTTTTAATCAAAACAATCACTTACAGCACTTTTAATCCAAGACATGCATACCTTACTCCTAACATAAGCTTTACGGATTTTCAATCCCAGCAATTTGGCAAGGTCCTGAGTCAATTGTATGACATTGGGATCCTAGGGAAACAAGACAATATTTAAATTATTGTTAAAAAATACTTAAAGGTGTAGGGAAACGGAAATGGTGGGCATTTTATTTTGAAGTTTCAGACCGTTTCAGCTGGAAACACCGCTCTGAAGTTTCTGAACCAATCAGAGCGTTGCATCCCTTCAGGCGATGGGACGGTAGCTATGCTATACGCAGGACGCATCGACTGACTTTGTTTACAAGTCAGATAGTCGGCCAGCTGTACCAGTTTACCGTTATGTGGCCTATTTCTAGAGCACGAGCACTTTATGAGCATGTTAAAATAAAGAAAGAATAGTTTTACTTCTATTTTCTATACGGTGAGCGAGTCTTTTCCTGTCAAAGTTTTTGAGACCACCGCTACCGTAGTCAAGTTTGGAAAGAAAAAAGGACGAAGAAAGGCGCAACAGTTTTCTCAGTGCTTCACTATTTCTACCCTATAATGTTTTCAGATACATATTTTAGCGTGATGATTAAGTTGAAACCGAGTAATACACTGTCTGGATGGTATCTTGAATGGAAATAAAAACGGAGGATTTCTGTAATCAGTAGCAGCTGTGTTGGACAGTGATGGACGGATGCGCAGATATGGGGACTCAAACGGGTGAGCTTCATTTTTATTGGCTTTTATCGATGTGGGCCTCGACACGTCATCACGCAGTACGTTTTCAGGAAGTAATTAAAATTCTATTTTTATGGACTTTTGATATAATGTGTGTGTGTGTGTGTGTGTGTGTGTGATATGATGACCACGGATGTGGTCTAAAAGTGTGAAAAACATGTTTTTCATTTTACTACGCCTTTAAAGACATCTAGAAACTAGAAAGGTCGCAATTTTAAAAAATTGCAAAGTGTGGTTGCCGCAGTCGCTTACATAGGCCCCTCCCACTAACGTTGCTAGCCAATTACAATTTCAAGTAGGGGATTTATGCCCCCAAAAACAAAATTCTGCAACAAACGGTTAATTTTTTTGCATTTGCGGCGCCCCCTATGGATGAAAATGGAATTGCTTTTGGCTTTTGGTTGATTAAACCACCCGCGATATCTGATTCAAATTTGGGGTGGGTTGGACATTTGGTTTGTGATTTGTGGCGTTTTTTGTAAAATAGGCCCCTCTCCCACTAACTTCGGAAGCCGATTACGGCCGAAACGATACGCACTATCAAAATTCCGCCTGTGGTGTTTTCAACGGAAAGGTCCAGAGATCATGAGCCGATTTTTGTGAGATTTGGACAAAGTTTGTAGGAGGAGGAGCAAAAAGTGTGTTTTGGAGAAATTCTAAATGGCGGAAAATCTATCATGACGCAAATGGGCGTGGCCTATATGGGGAGATGCGTCATAACCCAAGGAATCCAGGGACAAAATAATTTTGAGGCCGACCGATGTAATTATATGATAATTAATTTTCGTAATTATTATGAACCTCCCTGCCAAGTCTTGTAACTATAGCTATTATGGTGTCAGAGAAAAAAATACTTGAGTTGGACTTTTAGATCTTCCCCCGTTAAGTGAATGGGGAAAATGAATTCACTAATTAATTAATATCAATTAAACTATACAACATTTATCTATAGCAAGCACACCATTCCCGATGAAGTCGGTCGATTTGACATATGGCTCAAGTGCGTACAGTCAAAACTGTGGGAGGAGTAGCGTTTCAAAAAAAGTCTTACTCCAGTAAAATTAAAGTGTTACAATTACAATAGTCTGGTTGCCCACACTAATGAATGAAAAGAAAAGGTAAGGGGAACAATAGTATGGTTGCCCATAGGCAACCACACTAATAAAGTAATAATAATAATAATAATAATAAAGTGTTACAATTACAATAGTATAAAGTATAACAGAATTCTTAAAACACCAAAAGGGGTTCCCGCCCGTCACTACACCATTGGTTCTCAAAGTTGGGGTCTCAGCTGGTCCTTAGAAGGGTAGAAACTAAAATCAGCCAGAGAATGTATCATTCATATACTGTACAGTACTATGCTGCGTGAATAAACATACAATTTGATAGCATACAGTAGATCACCCAGGTTTTAAGGTTTTTCAATCCCCACACGTGTAAGTATAAGTGTTGCAACACTTAAAATGTAGAATATGAAATGTTAACGGTAATATCGTATCGATATCGCAATATTTGGCATAAATACAGAGATATGAAATTTTGTCCATATCGTGCAGCCCTACTTGTAATCCAGAGCCCATAGAGTATAGACAGAGTTACGACAACTCAGTTCACTTCATGGGGCCAGTCCTCTTCTACATAGACTTCTATTGGCGAATAGGGACACCGGAAGTTTACAGGATCTATTGTAGTCTATAGGGCTCGCGCGAGTACATGAACCATGTGACCGGGCTGTTTTCTGCCCCCTCAATGTCGCAACTCTGTCTATACTCTATGGCTCTGTTGTAATCCAAACGTACACGCGTGTGGGTATAGGGATAGGGTGGCCTGGCTGGGTGTATGACTTGACTACCACGGCCTGAATGATTCAGCCCTGCAGCCCTGGTGTGAGATATGATCTGGGCAACAGATGTCAATATGAAGTTGAGGATAACATTGACCACTTCTGTGTCTTAGTCATACTTCTCTCTCCTTTCTTTCGTAATCTTTTTTGTCATCAGACGGACAGCTTGGTCATATACTTCTCGCTTTGTTGACGTTTTGTTAACTCATCCTCCTGCCGTTAACCCAGTGGTGGAAAGTAACTAAGTACATTTACTCAAATAATGTACTAGAGTACAATTTTGAGGTATTTGTACTTTACTTGACTGTATTCCAATTTCCAATACATTTACATCTACTCCACTACATCTCAGAGCCAACATTTGTACTTTTACTCCACTACAATTATTGGAAAACTTTAGTTACTAGTTACTTTGGAGATTTACATTTTGATTAGAAAAACATACATTACTGTAACCACTTCAACCCTATATACATTTCGACCATTTGAAAATAGCTGATCTACAAGCTCACAATGCGTCGCGATGCATTGTGTGCGACCTCTCTTTTCTATTCAAATATGAATATAAACTGGAAAGGTTGCAATTTTGAAAAAGTGCAGTGTGGTTGCCGCAGTCGCTTACATAGGCCCCTCCCACTAATGTTGCTAGCCAATTACAATGTCGCGTCAACCTTGTGATCATGCGTAAGTATGTATCCCCCCAAAATCATGTTTTTGCAACAAACTGTTACATTTTTCGCATTTGCGGCGCCCCCTATGGATGAAAATGGAATTGCTTTTGGAACTTGGTTGATTGAACCACCCGGGACATGTGATTCAAATATGGGATGGTTTGGACATTCCGTTCGTGATTTGTGGCATCTTTTGGAAAATAGGCCCCTCCTACTAACTTCGGACAATGATTACCCAAGGAATCCATGGAAAAATAAATTTAGATTTGACGACTTACGGTTCAAGAGTTATAGGGAAAAACGCAAAGTGGGCTGTAATAGCGCCACCATGAGGCCGACTGATGTAATTCCCTTTCAATTAATTTTCATAATTATTATGAACCTCCCCCCAAGTCTTGTAAATATGGCGCTTACGGTCTCCAAGGGAAAAAAATACTTAAATGTAGTCTTCGATTTCCCCATTATAAGTCTATGGAGAACTAATTAATTAATATCAATTAAACTATACAACGGATCTCTTAGCAAAATACAAGCACACGATTCCCGATGAAGCCGGTCAATTTGACCTATGGCTCGCGTGTGTGCGGCAAAAACTGTGGGAGGAGTAGTGCGGCAAAGTATCCAAATGTACAATAACAATAGTCTGGTTGCCCTGTTAGGGCAACCACACTAATAAAGACGAACTGGACCCTTATAGGCCTGTAACTCAGACCTATTTGTACACCCTGAGTTATTGCAAGACTGGGTGTCCTTGAAATATGAAGGTTTGAGAACCACTGGTCTATAATGTCCAAAGAATGCTTTCATCCATATTTAGAGTGAATGACAGGTCAGGTTCACAAGTGAGGAACCCGCCTGGGACTGCCTATTGGGTTCACACCGTTTCTCTCCATATCTAAGAACAGACCTTAAGCTCCTATTCTATTCAAGGTTTTTCTAACTTTAATTACCAAATAGCGTTTCCCCTATATGCATGTAACAGTGTTACATGTGGGCCCACCACACCTTACATTTCATGTAAATTATCTTTTTCAATGGAAGAGGACTAATTTTGTGCTATCTGTAGGCCTACGGACGCTTAATGTTACACACAGGAGGGCAGAGAGGGAGGGGAGATTGTGTTCTCAATTAGTGTTTGTCTTGTTTTTAATTAAAAATGATTGGGCAATGTCCCCAATTGTCTCTGCCAGCAAGTCAGTAATCCTTAGCATCTGCGCTTATGAATAACGAAAGTGCAACTTATGACGCAAGTGTCGTCATAAATTTCTCCAGGGTGTAATCAGTCTCAGAGAATACAGTGCTGATGCAAAACAGCTGGTAGGATTCACTTTTCCTTTTCCACATTCTCCAAGTTATCAAAATGACGCACCATAAAATGCACTGTTTTACAGAGGACATTACACCTACTACAGTCTAGATGCAAGATTTCAGTTGTAACGCAACTATATTCAGCTGGTGCAACCCTTAACCCATTCAGGACGGGAACACCTTTTGGTGTTCTAAGCATTATGGTATACTTTAGCTATGGAAAAATAGCAGATCGCGGCACTCAGTGCCGCGCTATGACCTTGTAGGTCTGCTATTTTTGAAAAATCTTGAAAATGTGGTGCAAATACTTTAATATATATTCTTTCACAGCGAACATTTTTAACTAAAATCTTTGCTTCTGGGGGGGCCCCTGGAACAACATATTTTCAGATGGGGGTCGGCGGCCAAATACATAGTTTTTGGCGGTCCTTGACATGAAAATGTTTGAGAATGACTGACATAGAAACAACTTTTTTTTTATTTCGACGTCAGGTCTAAATGGGTTGAACTGTTAGTAGTGCGTAAATGTGTATTTGTTTACTTAGATGGAGGACCTGCATTGTCATCCTTGTGGCCACAATAACAAAACTGAACCACTCTCAATCGCTCTAGTGCAAACTGAGACATGGTCATGACTCGTAGCTTATTAATGATGTGCTTGTTATTTATTGTATGGATTGGAACTATGTGGGGAAAATATCTGTCTTCCATGTACTTCACCTAATGTTGACGATGTGAAAAATACATAAAATGAGTCATTCTGCGTCATTGGGCGTACGAAGTTCAAGTGTACGCTTTAAGTTAACCAAAAAACTCTTTGAAAACTCAATAATAAGAGTTTTTTTATACACATGAGTTGTCATGTGTATATTATACACATGACAACTGAAATAACCTTGCTGTGACGGCAACGTGACAAGCAACAAATCCAATCCCTCACCTGAGGCACTGCTAGAGAACACTTGGCAACAGCCTCATAGGCCTCTTGATGTCTCCCCAGCTCCTTCAAGGACTTTGCTTTTCTGTACAATGCTTTGTAGTTTCCTTCATTCAACTGAAGTGCCTTCTCACAGTCTTCTAATGCCTGGTCATAGATGCCCTAAGGAAAATGAATTAAAATGTCTCAAAGACAGTCTGATTGTTATACATGTTCACAACATGAAACGGAATGGTGTCATGATTTGAAATACAGGGTGGCACAGGTCAGGTATGGAAGCTATGATGTAGCATGTAATTAACACATATTTGGAGACACTGAACAGAATGTAGGTTTGTTCCCCCCCTCTTTCAGATGTTACTGCCTGGTTATTGCCATTGTTATTACAGTGTAGATAGTGTAGATATAGTAAAACTAGATAAAGGAGTGGTCTTCTTCTTCTTTCGTGTAACGTCAGAGGTCCAACTCGGTGTCGTGGAGCCACGCCCGCATCTCTGGTCCCAGGTCAAAGAGGCTGGCTTCCGAGGGTGGTCTGTATAAGGGGCAGGTGTTGATGATATGGTCGGCGGTCTGCTCAGGGTCACCGCACTCGCATGCCGCACTGTCCGCTAATCCCCACTTCTGCATCGATGCATTGAAGCGCCCAACCCCAGTTCTTAAGCGGTTCAGTGTGGTCCATTGCTGGCGAGGTAGGTCATCTCCTCCTATGGCGCCATCTCCTGGTTCCCAGATGTACCGATGCATGCGGGAGGGCCCGGCTGACTCCCACTCCTGCTTCCACACTGCTGCCAGCCATGCATCTCTGGAGATGTCCTCGGAGGTGGAGTTGAGCATCTCCTGTGCTGCCCTGTTGTAGG
Source organism: Electrona antarctica (assembly GCF_951216825.1). Lineage (NCBI taxonomy): Eukaryota > Metazoa > Chordata > Actinopteri > Myctophiformes > Myctophidae > Electrona > Electrona antarctica. The sequence goes on from NC_136795.1 coordinate 37,578,631, forward strand.
GGTGACAAGACCTGAGTCTGCTTGGAGGCGCTGGAGTTGTGGTGGTGCCATGCAGGATGTGCCAGTCCTGCTTTTGGGCTTTCCTGGCCAGGACGAGGGTGGCAGCCTCCCGTCGGAGGCCGGCCGGAGCTATTCCAGCAAGGACTGGCAAGTGAGACACAGGGGTGGGCTTCAGGCATCCCGTTATGATACGGAGGGCGTTGTTTATTGCCACATCGACCTCACTCCTTGAGGCACAGGCCTCAAGGAGTGGTCTTGAGGCCTGTGCTGTGGCTCAGTGGTCCAGTGGCAGTGTGCCGCGGGTTCGACTCCCGACGGCCTTTACTGCATGTCACCCCCCCATCTCTCTCCCCATTTCCTGTCAGCCTACTGTCTGTCCCTCTATAAAAAATAAATAAGCCGCAAAAAAAAGGGGGTGGTCTTGGACATAATACAATAAAATATCTCTGATGTGTCCAGTAGTTGTCAACATGACAACTACTGGTTTTACTCAACGTACTCTTCTCAAACAACCAAGACATGTTTCCGCCTAGGTTTAAACGCTCAAGGGATCATGTGTATTGTTTTACAAAAATAATTGTATAAATTGGATATGCGCATTTGCAAATTACTGAAATAAAATTAAATAGAACTTATCATTGTATGTCACACACACACACACACACACACACACACACACACACACACTCTCTCTCTTACCGGTACAATATTCAAGTATGCTGCAGCACGATTTGCATACAATTTTTCTAGTAGTCCTGACGGAACAGCGATCTCTTCAGAATCTGCATATTCTGCGATACTCAAGGCCTCAGTGTACATTTCAATGGATTTTGTCCATTCCCCTTCATTAAACACATCATTTCCTTCTCCAAAAAGATTCCACACAAGGTCCTCAATGAACACCTGAATACAGAAAATAATTTGTTTAAATACTACATTGGATATTGTGCATATAATAACTGTGATTTGGCTTTGAATTCATGTAATTTTGTATGGGTCAGCCTTTATCTGTGCCTTTAATTAATTTGCTAAATTAATTAAAGTGTTAAATAGCAATATATTCATAGTAATCATTATAGTGTTTGTTCAGTCTCTCCAGTTTTTTGGTAAACAAAAAGTACATTTTCAGGTCGGGACAACAACTTCATCCAATCAAGAGAGAGAACTCATACTCATACAGGATAAACAAGTGAAACCCAAAGTGATGACAAAAAAAAGAGGAAAAAAGCCAAGCAGACAAATTTGGAATTGGATCACAAGCTGATAAATGATCTTTGTGGAGTTCTCTTTCCTGACTGGATGAAATTTAAAGCCCGTTTCGAGAAGGGGCAACCCCCATAACGGAACAAACCGTGGATAGAGATGATTACTATCAGAATATAGAGCTTTCACTTTAAAAAATATCACACACACTAGCTTTAAAAAATGAAACCCCTTATTTAGAAGGGACAAAAACATGTATGACATCAAAACACGAGTTCTACTATGAGAATAGAAATAGTGTTATCCTTACCTCGTACTGCTCTTGGGTTCCAGGAAAAGGCAGAGTTGATCTAAATGCAAAGAAGCAATCTTACTGTGACAATACAATAACCAACCACTAATGAGAAATACAGTACAGTATGTCAATCTTTTCTCTGCCCCCAAATTAAGATGGTTTCTACAAAACAGGAAAGTCAGACCTAACATTATGCTTTCAGCAGGCTCTGTGCATAAGGGGAACATATTGATGTTCCCCAGGTTCTATGTTACAGCCTAACCCTAAGGTAAGTGGGGAACATAGAACCCGGGGAACATGGAACATAGGGATGCATTACTCATAGTCTTTGTTTTCTGACGACCGGGTGGCTACGTGTTTGAACCAGAAACACGATATGACATCTTCATGTGTGTTGCCGGAACAAATGAGTCTGCCGAACCAACCAAACGAAGCTATGGGAAAGTGAACCAGAAAGAGAAACGAAATGCCACCATCTGGAAACTCAAGACTATAGAAATTCGCTGAGCCCATTCCTTTGTACAGATTCCTAATAGTCAGGGAATATTATCAGTATTACCAGTCAAATCTGGGAATACATTTCTTACCAAGAATGTTCTTCACCAATGTGTTTGTAAAGGTGTCTACTAACATATCCCACATTGGTTTATATTCAACCACCCTAGGGGAATTTTTGACAGCTGCTGAAAGTTGGGGTACCATCAACAGCCAATATATGGCAAAATGTTCTAAATTTCATTATGCTTTAAATAGCATGTGACGTGTCAAACTAAACTAGGGGGTTTTCATCATTCTGAATCCATTCCAAGCATTTGTTTTGCACTAAAAACACTCTTTGGGCTAAAAACGGCCATAGACACTTGCCGTCTATGGCCTTTTTAAGCCCAAGGAGTGTTTTTCGTGCAAAACTACTAGCCACAGGCTACAAGAGCTTTTATTGTAATTCTTCCGGTTTGAGGGAAAAGGAAGTTCCGATTGATTGTTCCTGCCTGATGACTACAAAACAATACTACAACATGACGGAACAGAGACCAGGCTTTCCTCCGAGGTGGAAAGCCTGGTGAGGCGAGGTTAAAGGAGGCCTCTTCTGTGGCCCAACGTGACACAATGCATTGTAAACCATTATGCCATTTAATTTACACATGGCATTTAAATGTAATCTTAAAAACACAATATTATGCTATTTTCTTTATAAATACATCTGACAACTGTCTCACAGCTAATGTTGTAAAATGATGATGTGCCTTAATTACGTTTTATGTATGTATCTTCTGTAATGCATGCACCAATTGTGTCACTTCTTGCATACAATATGCATCAGATTGTCTTCTGTATTTAAATGCAATCTAGCAATCTGAATCTACGCAGAGGACGTCATTTTCCTTCTATTAGTTTGTGTGGTTTTGATTAGAAACTGTCAAATCTCTGAATAAAACGAACATAAACAAAGCATATAACCTGTTAGCCTACCTATAGGCTATTAGGCTTGCAAATCTGCAAATTGGGTCAGGAAAGCATTCTCGTGACAATAAGTGCCACGTTTGGTCTGTTTTTCAAGTACAGTCTCAAACTCTCAATGTAGGCTAATGATCCAACTAACTAAGCCTGGAACTAGTGCTGCACGATTCTTGCTCAAATGTGAATCCCAATTTTCTTGAGATCACGATGCTCACACGATTAAAAAACAATGAAAATATGTATTGTCTGTAGTTGCTGAACATTACTACATTCAAAGTGTGGTACCTGGAGCCAACTACTGTGGCTTTAAACAGACATCAAAGTACTTGACTTAAACTCTCTTAACGTCTCTTTCTTGTAGCAAAAACATAAGAGTAACTAAAATGAATTGGACAGTCAACTAGTGCTGCACCATTCTTGCTCAAATTTAGAAATGAGATTGCACAAGTGTCTGAATCTAGATCTCGATCTTTCTTAGATAAATTGTGCAGCACTACCTGGAACTCATACTGCAAAAGTGATCTAATAAGACGTCATAACTTCAGGGACAGCTGTCCATTTGCACTGATGAATACTTGCTGTCTTTACTAATGCTAGAAATAAATAGTCTTCTGTTTTGAAGGAACAGACCTTTTTCCTCAGGAGGCATTTTGACACGTGGTGTCATGGTTAAACACAGCTTATTGTAATAACTTAATTAATTCTGGGTATATTTAGGTCAGTGGTTTTCAACCAGTGGTCCAGGTGGTCCCCAGCTAAATGATGGAGTTTGTAACCAAATGGACCCTTATTAGTTATTTTACTTTTGAGAGTGTAAAAACATTGTTAAACATCTGCATAACTTAATTTACAATAAGTCTACATAATTAGAGAATGGAATCGTGGACAAAATCCTATCCAACGATAACAAAATTCTTTAGTTTTGGGTCAGTAAATCTATAGATCTCATCAAATGGTGGTCCGTGGCTCAAATGCTGAAAAAAATAATGGGCCTTGATATGAAAAGGGTTGAAAACCACTGATTTAGGTGTAACTGTGTGCCTGCATGGACAACTCATGTACTGTTAACTTTATGCTGGCACACAGAAACCCCTACAGTAAACAAATTAAATGGACCACCAGGCCAGCTAATGTCATTGGCTTCAGATGTGTTTACCTTTCTAATCTATGGCGTGTCAAAATGTCTGCTGTGCAAAAATATCTGTTATAAGTCACAACTTAATAAATAAGCATCCCCATTTTCTTCTCACAAATCTGATTAGGGTTAAATAACAGTGCACAGTGAAATCCTCTGTTTGATTTATCCATTTGTAATTCTGAGGGTGTACTAATGTAACAGTAAGAGAATAACCAAATGTAACCTGTATGGTTCTTTTTTTTAAATAATCAGCGTAAAATGAACACGGAGGGTTTCAGTACTGTGTGGAGCAGCAGGTGACAAGCCGCATTCAAGAACAAAACTTACTGAATGAACTGTAGTCCTTTCTGTATCTCATGCCAACGACTCCGTCTGTCCTGACACGCTCCAGACATGTTCGCGTGTTGATATCAGGTCCTGGGAGTCAGTACCTACAATATTGACATAAATGACAACCGTTCACCGTCTCTTGGAAAATAATAATTAAACATCTGCAATCCACAGCGTAAAAAGTTTAAAAAAAAAAAACGTCTGTTAATTTGTCAACTTCAACTTATTAAATGAATACAAAATATTTATGGACTGTCTAACCCATCGAGTGAAGTGAAGGTGGGGTTTGTTTACACATACAGAAATGTAACCAAATTGGTCCTTGAGGGGTTTCCCAGCAAAATTAACATTTTGATCATGTTACATGCTAGAAGTTAGCCGTGACATGATCAAACTGTTCATTTTGACAATGACGAGACAATAACAACAGAAACAAGTCCACAGGACTTCCTTTTGGTTTTGTTATCCTTTTAGCCCAAATGTCGTTCTATTTGCATTTCTGTCTAGGGTAATCAATCAAGACTATTCAGATGGTAGAGGTTTCACTCTGTGTTATCTCCCCATTTACAAAATGCAGTACAGTGAGATACGATAGTGTACAGTAGATGACAAATTCTAAATCTAATCAGCAACCAAAATCATCTCTTATCGGGGTCCCTGGCACAAAATATTTTCAAATAAGCTCAGGGTTCTTGACATAGGCTACTAATGATGGAGAAGCACTGATCTACATTAAGAGTGAACCTGAGGCTGAGGATTTTACTGCTTATAGACTGTCTAACCAACAACACATTTACAATAGTTTCACAATAGTTTCTTGCAACTTAATTACTAAAATCTGATCTGGTGTATAAATGTAACCAAATTGACCGGTTAGGCTACTCTTAGCTAGGCTACTCTCAGACTTGGGAGTCAGTTGAAATAAACCAACAAAAATTACTGAAAGATATTAATATTTAATTACAACATGATAAAGTGACTCTTGATAACGTCTCTGCTTCCGCATTCAGCTAGACAGTGACGACATTTCCCAATAATTTTACAAGAGTATCACGAAAGTGTTTATGTTCTCTGTCTGAATAACTTTTTTTTAAAAGCCAATAATAAAGATTATCAGTGTTGTATACGTGTATGCGAGATTCAATAACGTCCCCTCCAGCACAGCGGTGCCAGTGACAGTACATGGTACAGTAACACATGACAGTTAACACACACGTGTTAACAAAACGGCAACGGTCAAAGAGACGTACCCCGTTTTGGTATGAACTATGAACACGTGTAAGCTGTCCACTGACCAACTGTAATAATCACCAAGTAACGTTCATCACGTCGTTACTGTCAATTTCCCTGTAACGTTGCTCTCTTCCTGATAGCTAACATGCTAAAATGCTATCGTTAGCTTCCCCTGCTTCACCTACCACCTTTATATATTTATTTATAATAACGTATGCGAGCCCGACAACAGTTTAACAGCCATTTTTTTAATCGGAAATAAAAAACTAAAAAAAAAACTTAGTTTATTGTTATTATTTCCCCCCTTTCTCTTCAGAACAGAACAGCAGCTGGGCTCAAGTGAAGTGTAGTGTTAACGTAGGGCTGATGTTTAGCTGCTCTGTCTGAAGACAATCATGTGTGTTAATTAAAAACACTGCTTGTGTTTGTTGTTTGTGACCGTCGTCTCCGATAATAATAACGACACATTATGATGTGATATAAAGTTGACAGCTTAGTATTTATTCCGGCGGCGCACCCGGTGGTTTCCTGCCTCGCTTGATGTGTGTTCTTATGCTGCTGTTCTAGGAAGTAACGTTAACAAAGCGAAGGCATGTTGTCTCTGACTGGACTGTGTGTGTGTGTCTTTCTTTCTTCTCCCAAGTTAGTATCACAACCAACCAACGCTAAACAATGGTCCGGGCCAAACAGTCAGAAAGGACACGAACCGGGGACACATGATATGGACCAGAATCACAATACTCACATGAATGGATCGCAACGTCTGATAGTGTGCAGTATAACATGCGCTATCCGTGGGGAAACTGGGCGCAATCCGTGTGTCTTTTTTAGCTCAAAGTGTTGTAGCCAGGCTAGGCTAGCTGCTAATGTAGACGTGCTGCTTCTGTCGCTAAAGGCCGCGCTTCTCCTCCGTTTTTCTTCTCGTGACAGATTTGAGCGTCTCCCGCTGCGTTGCTGCCCCTGACTGGTGCTGTGGTGAAAGTGCAGTAAATTACAGGAAATGTGACTAGTCCTGTAGGCATGTCCAGAGCCTGGCCCTGGGCATGTCATGAATCATGATAATGTCATCATTGTCATGTCAAGTCATGATATTATGAAAATGTCACATTTTCGTCCCTATCTGTCTAATCTAACTATAAATGCACCAATTATCTGTGTTTGTGTGTAGGTGTGTGTAATCCAAGTATAACTCGAGAACCGTTCGCCCCACCGACTTCAAATTCGACACACGCGTTCCACCCCACCACAGGGGGCACAGTGCCCGGTGTGGAATCGGTCGGACCCACGGTTGTCCTGAACCGCCCCAAAAAGGCCTCTGCCCAGGCTCTGTAGAGCTAGGGCCCCTGCCCAGTGTCCATACAGTATATGGAGCTGGCCTGTTCTGACATCATAGACATAATATCTGGGTGGGGCATTCATTTCCAACTCGCATCGTTCCAAGTAGGCCAGTGCCCGCTCTAGTATCTAGTATCTATGCACCACGTCTCTGTCTCTCTCTATACGTACGTCTGTAATGCACCCACCGACTTCAAATTCCACACTCCCACAGAGAGTACAGTGCCCAGTGCCGAGGTGGTTGGACCCACGGTTGTCCAGAATCGCCATAATAGGCCTCTGCCCGGGCTCTGGACAGGGCCCCTGCCCAGGCTCCATAATCCATATATGGAGCTGGCCTGTTCTGACGACTGACATCACAAATATGTTCCGACATCTGCATAGACTCCATATTTGGGCATGCCTGACAAATAACTCATATATGGGAATAAAGGGACACAGAGAGACAGATACAGAAATCTCCATATATATGAGCATAAAAGAGACACAGACAGATGGGTGGAACGGGTACTCTGACACGGGTACAACGGGTATTGCATAGCCGGGTGGGGCATGGATCTCCAACTCCCATCGTTACCTACTCAGTGCTCTACAGCCGGGCACCGGTCTAGTTAAACAAATCAACCATTTTTAAGTTTCACTGTTTTGTATCTGAAACAATGACGGATTATAGTGAGGAGAGGGCAAGCCCTCTGGAAAACAAAAAGAAAGGAATTGAGTAGGCTACATGAGGACCCCAATGGAAACAAGCCAAGAATACGCTTTCTTGGATTCATCCTTTTAACAGTCCTTGTATTATTATGCTGTACTTCCCTGCGCTTGTCCATGCAAACTGTTAAAATAATAAAGTACCGTATTATATCAATCAACCTGACGTATACATTGGCTGAATACCTGAGCACTGTGAATGACCAAAACTAAGGAAAGCCTTGACTAGGTACAGACTCAGTGAACACGGTCTTGAAATATAGAGAAAGGCCACAGACAGATCTCACTCCCAAGGGACACCCACTGCACAAAAAATGTGGTGAAAACAGAACTACACTTTTTAACCACCTGCCCACTATACCAAGACATCAGAGACATGAGATACCCACAGGTTACATAAACCCGACCCGAAGTGAGTTTGAAAACATTTACATAACCAACAACAAAAACTCCCATACCTACATGGGAGGAATACAACAATGTGCAAACACAGCAGCAAGATGTCACTGTGTGAACTGATAAAAGATTAGCCAATGGAATAAATGGACTGGCCTGGACCTCTGACACAGACCTACTGTACATAAACAGAGCTGCTTTATGTAAAATGCTGCTGTCCCAGAAGTGACTGCAAATGTTCCATAGCTCTGATTAACACAATGCTGTAACCTCTCCAACGCTGTTTTTAAAAAAAATGTTTTGACACTTGCTTTGGCATACTATCATATGTTTTCTCATGCCAATAAAGCTCATTTGAATTGTATTAAAATACATTAGTTTTAAAAGGCTTGTGAGAGAACCCAGTGCTAGACAGTGATCACCAAAAATAGAGAAATTGTACATTATTTTAAAATGGACAAGGTATACTATACTTATGAGCTGTCTGCTAGACGAGACTAGAGTATGTATTTCAGGACAAGAGTTCTAAGTTCAATTGCTTTGTAGATATCACAGCGGGGGAAAATAAGGTGGTGAACTTAAAGAAAGTCCAGGCAGCTCTGTTCACTTTCACTTCACTTTCACTTTCAATGTTTTATTTTGGTCTTCAGTTCATGTACAGAATGAAACAGTATAGGCCTATAAATAAAAATACATTGCTTTGACCAAAAAAGGTGTAGGCTGAAGCTAATTAGCTTATTTTGCCTTACCAACTACAAATAATATACATGACAAACAAAGAAAACAAAAACAAAGTAAGTCTCTACAGGAAAAACAAAACAAAAACAAATATTATTAATATTGTGATAACAGTGGTTATCAGATCATGATAATACATGTATTGTTGTATATAACATGATTAATGATAGATGTATGTACGTACATATACATATCATAATATATTTATAATAGTCAAAATATTAAATACAAGATCACAAGACGTGTCTATACTTTTATCGTCTTGTTTTAAAAAATAAATAAACACATGGATTTAACTACAAGTCCTCAGTTCCTTGTCACAGCATTTCCACAGACTTACCCCTTTCACAGATACACAGTGTTGCTTTGTATTTGTTGCAAAAGTTGTATCAAAATGCCAGCATTTCTAAGTTCATATTTGGAAATGCTGGCTGTTCAGTCCATGTAGAGTCTACATGGATAAAAGATTGTCTACATTGTAGACAATCTTTTATTCCGTAATAAAGCAAGGGTTAAACGCACCCCAGGGTCCACTTATGAAGTGGACCCTGATGACCTCTTGTCTGACCTCTTGTCTGAAAGTCTAGGTCTACAGTTTTGAGTGTGCGGAGGCTCCCTTTTAATTGTACTTTTACTTAAGTAAAAGTCTGAGTACTTCTTTAACCCCTGCTAATAATCTTCACAGAAAGGCATAAGTCAGCATTCATATTAAAAGGTTACGTGTTGAACAATCTGTGTGAGTTCTATTTTCATTAAGACATGCGAATCCCTTGACTCTTTCAAAACCGCTCTCAAAGGGCACCTACGGACGGCTGCAATTCGAAACTGGCCCCTGTAAAATCGGAATCCCTCAAACACGAACGCAAGGACAACACAAGAGACGGTCACGGCCACACAGCCAACTCAAGGTACGGCCACGGAGCCGACTTGGGGACCCAACGCAGCTCCTCCAAGGAAAACAAACAAATTAACGGAGCTGAACGTGAATCCCCCCCACCGCCCACCCCTTTTTTTCCCCTCACTGTATATGTTTCTTTTCCCTTTTTACCTCCTTTATGATGAATTCCTGTTCTGTCTATAGAAGTGTCTATTTGTACGTCTCTAAATGTTTTGATGATTTGAACATGGTGGACCCTATTGGAAACAAGTGTAATGCTTAATTGGGTCGTCCACTCACAGTTAACAGCCTTTGTATTGAGTTTGTGCTTGAAATGTACTGTAATTCTGCAAACTGTTAATACATTCTTCAATCAATCAATCAATCAATCAACAAATGGAAAGAAAGGCTGCCTGGTTGTAAATTCCCACTTGTTCAAAAGCTGCTTATTCATTTTCTCTGACCATATAGGCCAATGGGGAACTACATCTCTTGTCTTTATTCATTTGATTGTAGCCTAGCCATTTCTGTTACATTCAGTACAACCTGTACAAGAGGTTGCAAGAATGACCACCAATGCAAGAGAAAAGGACATTTTACCCCTATAATTTTGCCTAATAGTATAATTTAGCCCAAGTCCCCCAAAAGAAGACGGGTGTAGACCCACATCTAAAAATATTCCCAAGTACCACATCCTTGTAAAATTACACAGGAAATCCTGCGAACTGTAGTAGTCCTATATTTGAACTTTAAAAAAAAAATAACATGCACGGTACAGTATAACATAACCATAGCCACGGAAACCTAGGGGTGCTGCGGATGCGACACACCTCCCTAGGTACCGCTCCCCTCGTGCAGGAGGTTGAGGACGTTGAGAATGAATGAATGATGGAAAAAGAAATATTTTTAAACGTACTTTTGTTTTTATTAGGCTATTATCACAAATCAGCGTCTGCCATCTGTCCACTGTTTACTTTACGCAAGGCAGCTATCCTCAATCCTCATTGAGTCGGTTTACAACATGACACAGAAACAAATTTCTGATTTCTTTGGTGGGCCTAAATCAAAGAAAAGCATAGAAGCACCCCCTGGTCAAAAGTAACCACCTCTGCTTCAGTAGCCTATACCAGTCATGCCAGGGTGTGCGCTTTGACAATGAACATTCAGACGATGCAGTAATACCAGTAAAATACTCCAGTAAAGTAAAAAGGGGCGCCTTTGTTTGCTTTCGTACGGCACAGGGGGCATGAATAAGACAAACTTAAAAGCAAACGCTTAAAGCAAACATTAAAAAGTCCATAGACTTGGCTGCCACATCACAAAAAGTCTGACAAAGATAGCTCAGAACTGAACTTAAGTACAGTACTGCATAGTTACTTTACATCACTAAGTAATAGGCCGCTATACCAATACATTTTGTGTGCATTGTTTTGTGTACATAATGGAGTGAACATGAAGGATGAAGATAGGTCAATGTCAATGTCGCTTTGCATCCTTTATGGTGCAGAAATACCAACAGCGACCACTTTATACAAAATCGAATTTATATTTACAACATGGACAAAGTTTGGGTACTACTACTACTACTAAGTAAGGTAAGTTTGACACATGATTTCAGCCACACTGACACTCAACTTTCTTGTTAGTAGTATAATTTGTTGCCGTAGCAGGGATTATTTCTGACCCCTTTTCACCCATAGCCTCTTTTGTTCAACCATACAGTAATAACATCTAGATTCTGGGCCTTGCACACTGCATGGAATGTCTGGAATCTCAGAACTCCTTTTATCTGAAGTATGGCTCATTAACCTGCACTGACATTATTGAATTACCTTACCAGACATTGTTAGATACATTTTCTTTCCATAATTCTAATATCTAATATTTAAGGAAGTGACTGATGTGTTATATCTCTATAGACCAAATAATCATGACCTCACCAAAACAAAACATGTAGGCCTACAGTATGCCCGGATAGATAACACCAGCAGAGCATATGCATCGGAGCAGTATATTCATGAACTCTATTTCTGGAAGAACACAATACTTCACAAATATCCACATGTTGACAAATTAACATACTGTAACTAATGTTCTGGATACTTTATTTTATATTCTGACATTCTATGTTTGTTTACAAACATTCAAACTTTCTGATCTCAGTTATTAGCTGGTCTAAGGTTATTAGAAGTTTGGTATTCCTCTCTCCTCATCTGTCCCTAGGGGGCGCACCCAACACTTTGAGAAACACTGGATTAGCCTATAGTGTGAACAGGCCAATGGAGGGAGTGATGCACAGGAGATTATTCAAGACAGATTCTAAAAAAAGCCATGCACTGAATGCCTGCACTCACTAGAGGAGCGGAGGCAAACCGTGCTGTAGTACAAGGCAAACAGTAGAACTTTCGTTGGAGCTCGACTGCCTGTTGCACATCATGGCAGGATTGTATTGGATATTTCTGCTTTTCTCTGGTAAGTTGCTTATTACTATAGGTAGGCTAGTATCTAATTGACTGATAGACCTGGTAGGTCATTCCATTGTATTTAACCAAGAATCAGCTTGAAATTGTTTATCCTTAAAAAGATTAATGTTGCATATTCATAATATGCTCTCATAATCCTCATTCATACAGTATATTGTATACTATTGTATACAATTATACATGTAAATATATTGCTCTTTCCAAACTATTTACGTGAACTCTTAACTTTGTGTGTATATTTCCTTCAGAAAAATCCCAGACCATTACTAGACCTGGTTTAGGTTTTTTTGCAAGGGCATAATTTTGTATCTATATATTATAGCCTATACTAGTGTATCTTTGTGTGTGTCCGTGTGATAGTATGAAGTCACACCAATAGCAGAGTTGTGTTCACCATCATATCAAAGTAACTGAAACACTGCTTTTGTGATACTCTAAATTCTGTTGCAACTAAAATTGCACCAAACCCTGCACCCCTCCACCCCTGTAATTAAAAACAAAAAAAGTGATGGATAGACCTATATTACACGGGTTCACACAAAGTGGACATAAATAGACCGTGACAAGTGTTTATGCACTGGCGTTTGAGTTTCTTTCCCCTCTGTCATTTTTTTGTTTTGTTTCCTTCATAGTGGGCATGGCCTCTGTGGCCAAACACAGATCTACTCCACGAACTAAAAGAGGTTTACTGGAACTCGCAGGGGCCATCAGGTGCAGCACTGGGAGATCTGCCCTGTCCTATATGATGTACGGCTGCTACTGCGGGCTGGGGGGACAAGGATGGCCAAGAGATAGGGCAGACTGGTGAGGAAACAGGACCGGGATTTCTTCTGCAAATTTCAAACAATAACAATAAGGAGAGGATGCCTCATTATGTGTGTGATGACTCGGTGCAACAAAGTAAACAATCAATCACTACAGGAATCGCCTATACTTAGTGTACTTGAAAGAATATCATTTTGGTTAGTGAACAATATACGCTAACCAAAATTCAATCCGCCAAATATAGAAGTACAGTATACACAGTGAAATCAGTGTTCATTTATCCATTTGTACACTTTCAGAGTTAAATTTACATTGAGGATTTTATAGAAGATTGACATCATTAATGTACCCCACATCAATCAATCTTCTGAATGGGTGTTATTTCGTCTTCCCAGCTCATTGGATGTCCCACTTTTGTGTTCCCACTATTTCCGGTTCTGAATTGCATGGCAGCACCAGAAATAGTGCGAACACATTGTACCAGGCGCGTGATGAGTGGGACAGGCCCAAAACCCTGGATTCAAATTCCACACCCAAATCCTAATTACCGTCTCCTTCTTTTCCTTCCTAACCACAGGCATCAGCCCCCGCAAACCATTTCAATGTTAACTATCTGTTTTGCTAACTCAAGTGGTCCTTCCATTCCTTCAAAAGAGACATGTTGTAATTTAAATCTCAGCACTGTGACTTTCCGTCACATCAAACGTCAAACTATTCTCTTGTTATGTGACATACATTTTGGTCTAGCCAAAGTGGTTGTTGTGTTATTCAGTCTGTTTGGACCTTCATAACGGATACAGCTACATTTTTTTTTTTCAACAATGTATTTGTTTTCCTTTTTTACACACAAATGACAATACAAATATACAAAAAAACAACAACAATGAACAGTACAAGACAATTACTGATATAAAGAAAGCAAAACAACAATAACCAAAAAAACAACAACAAAACAAAACAACAACAACAGCACTACTCCTCTTCAGCTCCATCCATTAAATGTGACAAATTATTGTTCTTTATGTATCTTATAAAACGGCCCCACACCTCCGATACAGCTACATTTAACTCTAAAATCATATGCTGTAGGTGTTGTCATAAGCATGACTGCTGTTATGGAGATGCAGAACAGGCTGGCTGTGAAACCAAGATGTACAGGTATCACTGGACGTGTGAAGACCATAAGGCTGAGTGTGGTAATTTTATTTTGTATTCAATTCAATACAATCTCCAAAGTGCTGCAACACAGGGTGAAATCAAGAATAAACATAAAAGCAAATGTATTATTTCTTGTGTGATGCAGTACAAACACCCATGTTCTTTATAAGAACAGTACACAGACAAGTGAGATTGGAGAGGGGACAAGATGGTTGCACAGGGAGCAGTTTATAACCCACATTTAATGGTAATCTGGTGGTAATTTTAAGCTATACGAAGTGCTACTGTAATTATGAATAATAACAGCCGTAATAAGGGTTATACTACTTAGATAAGTACCCACTAGAAAATATAATTCGTGGAAGATGTTCTCAAAAAAGTTCCCTTTAAGCTCAAAGCTATGGTGTATATTATGCTTGGGATGTTTGACAGTAAGGCATCAGAATGAGTCATCGCCAGTCCATTTCACAATGGGATGACATACAAACAGAAAAACCTACACATGTACTGTACAGTCAGTATATGATTGTGCAGTTTCCTGTAATCAGCGAGAATACTTGCTCTTTAACCATCAGCCAGTCACCAAAATAACGTACATGTTAACTCTCTTTCTTCATTCCAGATGATCTTAAGGACAAGTGTGAAAAGCTGCTTTGCAAGTGTGACAGGGAGGCTGCCAAATGCCTAAGAAAGGCACCGTTCATTCAGAAATATGCTCTGTGGCCAGACTTCCTCTGCGGCTATGACCATCCAACATGTAATATTTACACCAGCGATTGAGCTGGTGTGTTAAGTCTGCTATATGAATCATGTTTTTAACTACGAAGCAGGGTTTCCCAAATAAATATTTTTAGATGCCAGTTCAGAGTCAAAAACTGTGGGGGGGTGCACACACACCATGCACAAATGCAAGCAAGCACACTAACACACATTGATTGATTGATTGAAAACGTTATTCAAAAGGATACAGACACAAGAAAGCCGTTGTCTTGTTTCAGTTGTGGTCCTTTTGGGGAAAGGGGACATGGGGAGTAACAAAACAAAACAGACAAAAACAAAATACCCTTTGTATTTTGCCTTGACCCTGTTCCTTTTAGGGAAGGGGGCAGGAGACAAAGACATAACAAGAAACAAAAACACAGAAAAAGGTACAAGAAACCCAACCAATAACCACACACACACACACACACACACACACACACACACACACACACACACACACACACACACGCACACACACGCGCGCGACACACACACACAATGCCATTATGTGCTTGGGCTATCGGATTAGGTATCACAAAATGCCGAATTCTCAGTGGAATATCTTTCGGACCCAATATGAGCTATTATTGTGTTTGGTAGCATTGCTTATAACATTATTATTATTAATATTTTTTTTTAAAGTCCTGCCCTCCCTATTAATTACAAATTGAGGCAGGAAAAGCAAATACGAAACAATAATATTATTTTCTTCATATTTTGGGATTGCATATTCACCGAGCACCCAAATGTATACACTCATTTTAAACCCTATATATACTGGGTCCCCCCCTGATAGCTCTATGCCCCCTTATTTTCCCCCTGAAATATCGTTGCCAAAATCGTTGCAATGTGTTGTGAGCTTCTAGATCTGCTATTATTACCCGATGTTTGCTCCAGAATAAGAACGTTGCAGCCAGGTTCATGTTCCCTATATAGTGGGTGAAGTACTACACTACACCTGACTACCTTATTGTAGAATAAGCTCACGTTCCTCCGTTTGGAGGCTGGATAAAGCTCACTTTGGGACAGATGACATGAGTGTAGCTGCATGGTTCTATTAGCTCAGCAATGAAACCCTCAGGCAATGGTATGAACAAATACAGCACATCCCCAGGTGTTTAGAGGAGATACATAGTACATGATGCATTGCGAGACAAGGATCCTGACAGTCTGTAGCCTATACTACAATCTGTAAATGATCAGTCTGTAAATGATTAACACGTGTAATCAATCACAATACACTGTAAATTAATTCTACGAATCTTTCAAGCTTAAGTGCTTCAATGCCACACACACACACACACACACACACACACACACACACACACACACACACACACACACACACACACACACACACACACACACACACACAGGCACAGGCATGAATCTTTCTTTACCAACAGGAGCCCTTGAGAATGACCCTTTGTTGCAAATAAATGCCTATTTCCTCCTGATTAAAATGTGATACTTAATGTAATACAGCATATAAGTTCCCTTACTTTCAGGAAGAGGAAGAGAATAATAACAGTAGTTTCCTCCGTCTTCTCGGAAACTCAGTCGAGACTTTAGCCAGAAGATTAGATGTTGACCAGCAAGGGACAGATCAGGTATCTGGTCCTAACAATAGCATTATTGTCCCCTGAAACATAGAGCTGAGCCTTATAGTTCTGGAGTCCAGTGCTCCAATATTGTAGACAAAATGTTATTTTTCTTTTAAATAATAATAGCCTAATGGCTGGTATTTTATTGTGCTTGTCTATTGAACGCTTGTAACTTTTAATTGTAAACGTTGTGTGTACTATTTGATAAAATTCCACTTAGATGACATGTGAACTTGGTAACGGCATGCTCATGGTTTGTATTTTATTTGGCATATTTACTCCTGCCACTTCCATATCTTGATGATGTATTGAATAGTGTGTATAACATGATGTAATGTCTGCACTGTAGAAATATTTTCCTTTCGTGACACAATATGATTAAAACATGAAATGAATTCGAAAAGGGAACCCTTATTTCAAAGAATCTGGTCACCCATTATTGAGATGCTTGTTGTGTTGGACTGGACTGAAGTGATTGAATACGATATTGTTCTGCCCCGTAATGTCATCTAATTCATGTAAATGTTTTATGTTTTGTCTCTTTTTATTGTAAGTCTTGTTTTGTTTGTATGTTTCTGCTATTTTTTTGCCTAATCTGTAACTTGTTGCTTAAATATTTCTGAAATGCCTGTATACCAAAAATTCATAATAAACAGATGTTTAAAAAAAACAAACATGAAATGAAACACCAAGGGTATAAATCTGCATTTATAATGCCCTCCCCCCCCCATATGCATGTTATTGTCATCAGTATATCCCCATATGGGCATGCGGCAGGGTTATGTTATGTCTCAGTCAGAGTGACAGGCCTCAGGCCCACCCACCCATTAGCCAATTTTAATATCATAATCATCATCATCATCATCACAAAATAGATTTCAAGATACCTTTCACTACTATACCTACAAGGCCCTCAACAACCAGGCTCTCCGGCCTGCTATACCTTTCTGAGCTCCTCCAATGCCCTGCCCCCTCCCGCTACCTCAGGTTGGGTATTGCATATGTCTATGGTAAATGGTGCATTTATATAGCGCTTTTATCCAAGGTGCTTTACATAGATTGTGCATTACATTCACCCATTCACACACACATTCATACACCGATTGCAGCGGAAGCCATGCAAGGTACCAACCAGCACATCGGGAGCAATTTGGGGTTCAGTGTCTTGCCCAAGGACACTTCGACATGTAGACAGGAGGAGCCGGGATTCGAACCGCCGACCAATGGATCATTGGACAACCTGCTCTACCTCTTGAGCCACAGTCGCCCTCTATGATGCCAACCACCTGGAAGAAACAAACCTGGGGGGTGGGGTAACCTCTCTCCTGACTGTATGCCTGCCTCACCCATATTTGCAATTCAATTAATTAGCCTTTATTGTCTCCAAGGCGTTATATATTACAGTACACAATACAGGTCATACCCATTCTCAGAGTATACCCGTTGCCCGTCTATGTCTGACGGTGTCTTGTTATAATGCCCATTAGGTTTTACATGGAGATCTCTCTGTCTGTCTGTCTGTCTGTCTGTCTGTCTGTCTGTCTGTCTGTCTAACCTTTATGCTTTATACATCTACATGCCAGAATATAGTCTCCATGTGGGCATGCTACATCTGTGACAGCTACCGTTCCCCCAGATGGCAATTTTAAAAAGTTCAACATTAGATTTTTCCGTCCAATCAATTCCACATTGTATCCTCAGTCCTCACAGTATAATCTCACCAGTAGAGGGTGTAGTATATCCAAATGTTTTATGTCTAATGTCACTGTGACTGAATATGGGTATGTAATGTATGGTGGGTGACAGGCACTGTTCAGTGGAGTTCAGAAAAGTGTCATGGCCTGAAGATAGAAACTGTCTCCGAGCCTCCTGAGTCAGGGCCTGTCACTATGGTACAGGCAGTGGTGTAAAGTAACAAAGTACATTTAAGTACTGTAAGCCTACTTAAGTACAATTTAGAGGTATTTGTACTTTACTTGAGTATTTCCAATTTCCAATACTTTTACTTCTACTCCACTACATCTCAGAGGTAAATATTGTACTTCTACTCCACTACATTTATTTGAAAACTTTAGTTACTAATTACTTTGTAGATTATTATTAGGAATAGGATTCGGATTATTATTACAAAACATAGGTATACATTAACCACTTCAGCCCCATATACATTTCGACCATTTGAAAATAGTAGATCTACAAGCTCACAATGAAATTGAAATGGGATGTTCTGCACAATGAGTAGTTTTACTTTTGGTACTTTAAGTGCATTTGATGACAATACTTTTGTACTTTTACTCAAGTAGGCTACATTTAGAAATTTTGACTTTTCCTTAGGCTAGTTCTACATTGCAGTGATACTTTTACAAACTTTTAAAACATTTGAGTACTTTTTCCACCCTGGTACAAGTAGCCAGACAGTATGAGCGAACATTGGTCCTTGATAATAATCTTAAATGTATAGACCTATGTACAGTAGATTGCACTGCAGTGTACCACTTTATGAACATAGAATTAGGAGAGGATGCCATGGTGCAGTCACTGCAGCGTCCAAGGTCCAGAACTAGAAATAAGTATCTCTAGGTCATCATGGCCCACAAACACTAGCTAGCTTGCTCAATTGTGTCCAAAGTTAACTTCACTGGATAATGAGCGTTGAAGTTGTAAAAGTCATATGCTCTATTCATAACATGCATGGCAAGGATTCCTCAGATTATTAATTTTTTTTTTTAACTTTACTTGTACCAAATTTCTCAAATGAACAATTTGAAATTTAGTTTTTGTATCACAAACAATATCAGACATTTGATTCACTAGGGCCGAATAATCCATTTGGAAGGCAGGATTTCACAATTGCGGAGGGTTATCTTCCTCGCAGCTTCCGTGCACAATTTACAAAAGGCACGGACGGGGTTCGAACCCGCGATCTTCGGTTTACGAGACCGACGCCTTACCACTTGGCCACCGCGCCTGCGCCTTACGGCTCGCCTTGAGAGTTTATCAACAATAATAGCCCTACAAAAGATTTCTGCGTTGATGGATAGCAGTATCGTAAGTGCGAAGACGCTGCATGCAGGACACTGTGGGCACATTTTGTCAACCATGCACGTAAAGCCATGTCGCTAATCTAGCTAGCTAGTTCTACTAGCTACACAAAACGGCTTATTCACTGACGGACCAACAAAGATGACGAAATGATGTATCTCTTTGGCCCAGCCACTAGAGGGAGCTGTTAGCTTCAATTTACCTCTCAGTCAGGCTACGAGGCTAATTTATACACTGAAATCAGCTCTTGTTTTCCGAGGCAAAGCGTCAGCGTCACCAATGACACACCATCTGAAACGTCATTGTCGTCATATCACAATGGGTGAGTGTGCTTAATAAGGATTGATTGATTGATTGATTGATTGATTGATTGATTGATTGAATACTTTATAGTCAGAAATGTAACAGCACGAGGTACAATCAGACATTAAAGCTAAAAGGATAACAAAACACACAAAAATCCAGGGAACTTGTTTCCAATTGTGGTCCTATATATTCACATCAACATTTAGGCCTATACACTAAAATAAACACAATAATACATATCAGCAACGAATACAAACCACTATAGGCCTAGTATAAAGGTAATGTCCCCTTTTATTTACCTCCCCTTGTGGTCTCCTGATAGATATAGCTCTTCAGGCCTGTTTTGAAAGAAGCTAGTGATCCACATTTGTTTTAAGGAATGGTGTCAGGGCATCCCACAACTCACTTTGGAGAAGTGTATGTCAAAAGCAGTATGTTTCTGTCTTGGGCTACAACCAGTAAAACGCTCTGAGGGCGAGAAGCGACCTTGCCCGCATCCGCCTGGGTGACGGCAGACTCCTGGGCGAGCACTGGCACTTTGGCATGGGGGGTCAGATCAACATATGGAATTAATTCTGTACTGGCCATATATGGAGCGTGTGTACAGGGTGTACTTGAGTGTACAGGGTTTGATGAGGTCAGATCAACATAAGGAATGTCAGAACAGGTCAGCTCCATATATGGAGATGTAAGGGTGGCAGCAGGGGCAGTGTCTTGAGTGTACATGGTTTGATGAGGTCTGGCCATATATGGAGCGTGTCTTGAGTGTACAGAGTTTGATGAGGTCAGATTAACATATGGAATGTCAGAACAGGTCAGCTCCATTTATGGAGATCTAGGGGTGGCAGCGGCCAGCGGGGGCAGTGTCTTGAGTGTACAGGGTTTGATGAGGGCCCAGGTAGGGACGGGCCTTACGTTTCGGGCCTGTTGAGAACTCTAGTTTTCGCCGGCTGCCGGGCGCGGCTACACTAACTAATAACTTTGGGGCAGGCCCGTCTAGTGTTTGAATGGACAGGTATCAGTCAAAAGGGAGACATCGAAGAGGAAGGACAGGTGGGGAGGATTATGGAATGTCATAACGGGTCAACTCCATATATGGAAATGGAGGCATGATGTCACAAGCATGACCATATATGGAGGCATGAAGGCATGATGTCACGAGGCGTGACCATATATGGAGGTGTGACGTGACACACAGAAATACAGGTTTTCATAGTAAATGCGACCTACCGTCGCAATAATCATCACTGTTTATTCTTCCAGATAGCCCTACTCCGTCATAGCGTATTGGTCAGTCTTTGTCCCTTTCTGCCTTTTATGTGGAGATCCATAATTTTGTGCCCATATATGGAGCTGACTGATTTGTTTGTGCTGATGCCATGACGACACACTGAGGTTAGATAACATACATTCCATATATGGGCGTAGCTGCATTGGGAACTCCTTGCATGGTTATAGCTGAATCATGGCGACATGAACGTGATAACAGAGGTCAGACTGCGGCCCTTTTGAACAACCTGCACCAATCCGGCCGACTTCCAACCGGGCATCACTCCCTCAGATCTACGGCGATACACATGCCAAGTTGAAGTTGATCTGTGGGAAAGTTCTTGATGATATGAAGGGAAACATTAAGCAGACACATAAACTGAGATTCTGTGATTTAGATGACGAATGGCAAAACTAGCCAAGTCTGTAGATCTACTATTTTAGCTATTTCTTTTTACATTTTGCCTATAATGACATGTCCAATAAGGGCACCAGATTGAAAGTGGTTAGATTTGATTCTAACAATTCTTTATAAAGTTTATTATACTGTAAAACGTGAACAGTGCTCTCCGCTGGCATAGCTAATAGCCATTCTATGAGATCCTGTTTGCAATTCCTTAAGTTATACAATATGCATGAGGCCAGGCTGGGTCTTCTCTTCAAGACATCAAAGATAGTGCTCGCCTTTGGCGTCTCTATTTGATCAGGTATCCTAGAGGCTATTTGAAAAATGAATAAGGTCCATTTCCATTGGGAATGCCATGGAGTTGCAAATCACACATGTTGAGTAGCTATTCACCTTGACCTGCCAAATGAACACTGAAGGGTTGTGTTACACAACATGCTATTCAGTTTGTTGCAGCAAACATTGAGCACCTTGAAATGTCATTGTTCAGCTAAAATTCCACACGTCACGTAACGTCATGTGCATTTGTACCTACACGGATAACAATAGGTCCATTTAGCTCTACAATAGTAGAATATTGTTGAATATAAAAGAGCAAATTATTCAGTGACCTATATATAAGCATGACAATGGAAGATGGCTCCATCTTATGTCTTTAAAAACTAAAACCTACCGTATATAATTTTGTGTTTTTAGTATTGGCTGGAGTGGAGGTGGTCCACAGGGCCACCATGACTCATCAATCTCAAAGATACCCGATTTCTTCATTTAAATCTCCACCAGGTTGAACGTGTAGCTGAGACTATGTTTTGCACCTTGTCCGTCTGTGTGTCCGTCCGTCCGTCCGTCCGTCCGTCCGTCCGTCCGTCCGTCCGTCCGTCCGTGTGTGTGTGTGTGTGTCCATCTGTCTGTGAACAGTAGAGGCCCTATCTTACCCCTTATTCCTAAACTTCTTTTGCCATTTTTTACTAATTTGAAAAACATTTTAAAATAGTTCAAATAGTTCACAAGCTCACAACATATCAATGTTGATCGGCTAGTTAAACTATTTTGAAATGGTTTTTTTAAATAGTAAAATATGGCAAATAAGTTCAGGGATAAGGGGTAGGTGGCGCGCAAGATAGGGCCCTAATCTCCAGCACTGTTGGCCCGATGGACGTGAAACTCTCTGGATGCCAGAAATGTCTCTATAGTCAAGGCGGATCTGTCCGATTTTTCATATTCCATCGTGACAGCCCACAATAACCTACCTGACCTGGCAGAGACCTGTGCTCTGATGAAAACATAAAAATGTACTTCACTGAAAACGAATCCATAGTTGTCTCCACCAGGCCGAAGGCATGGGGAGAGAGTATGTTTTGCACTCCGTCCGTCCGTCCGTCCGTCCGTCCGTCCGTCCGTCCGTCCATCCGTCCGTCCGTCCGTCCGTCCGTCCGTCCGTCCGTCCGTCCGTCTGTGATCAGCTAATCTCTGGCACCGTTAACCCGGTCGATGCCAAATTTTGCACACACACTCCCTGGATGCCAACGATGAACCTCTGCCCCAAAATTTCCAGAACGGCCTGTTATAGCGCCGCCAGGAGGCCGCTTTGTGCAAAACAAGTTTTTGGACAGTACACCTACAGATTTTGTCCAAACATCACGCAAATTGGTACACAGTCTCTCTAGAGCCATTCAACGAAACGGGTCTTTCAGATTTCTCAGACTCCATCCTGATTGGCTAAGATTGGCTTCCAAAGCAAGCAGGAGTGCTCAGTTTCAAACAAAATGCTGCAAATCATGAACACATCGTGTGATTTCCGTGAAATTGTGCACGCACATTCCCACTAGGCCGAGGAAGAAATGCCACATGAACATTTTCAACTCAGCCTCATGGTGGCGCTATAACTGGCAGAAAAGTGTTTTTACCTCTAACTGCACGGATCTGTGGATAACTTTGCATGCCAACTCCCTAGAGGCCAAGGAAAAACCTTTGCCTGGAATTTTTCACATCTGCTCTTTATAGCGCCACCAGGAGGCCGACATATGTAAAACACATTTTCTAATATTACTCCTTCAGATTGTATCCAAATTTCACGCAAATCGGTACACATGCTCTCCATAGTCATGTGATCAAGACGGGTTTGTTTGATTTCTCATAATCCACCCTCATTGGCTACGATTGGCTTCTAAACTTTTCAGGAGTAGCCGTTTTGTACAAATCGCCACAACTACTCAACACAGCGTCCGATTGTGTTGAAACTGTGCATGCATATTCCCACTAGGCTTTGGAAGAAATGCCACTTGACAGTTTTCAAATCAGCCTCATGGTGGCGCTACAACAGGCCAAGCCACGTCACACAAACGTACGCATGTACGCACGCGCACACGCACACGCACACGCACACGCACACACATGTTTATATTGCTCCTAAACATTTTGCCAAACATCACACTCACACTCCTATCCTCCTGGTGGAGACCTGTGCCCAGAAGGGCACTTTTTCTAGTTATCAGGTTGAGATTGACTTGTTATACTGCAGCAATTCTGTGTGTGTGCGTGCGTGTGCGTGTGCGTGCGTGCGTGCGTGCGTGCGTGCGTGCCTCTTGTTGTTGCTGTTTTATTATTATGAATCAATTCAAGACCCAGAAATTCAGTCTGAGATCATATTGTTCTACGGTATTTTTATTCATGTGGTGAGCACCAAATAACTCCCTGAGAGCATAAGACAATTGTTTAATGTAGCCATCTTTTAAATAATTCATTAGTTTGTGTTTCTTCTCATTGAAAAACAAAGCTTATATTGCTGTGTATTTGGGATTATATTGTAACTCATGAGAATCGTTTGCTGAACAAAGACATTATATGCTAAATAAATATTTAGTCTGTCATTAGGTTGAGACTTTGGCAGAAGTTACGTTGAATAATTCAATGAGTATTTCATTATGTAAATAAATACATAGTGTTTAACTAGAGAAATATCGGTTCCTATTTTAAATTATCAATCATGCGGAAGCACGATTTAACACCCTTAAAGCTTATATAATTAGTTGCGTGCTGGTGTACGTACGCTGAAATGAGCCGATCTACAAGCTCAACACTATTAGATCGGCTATTTTTGGTGTGCTTGAGTTATCTCATCTGTATACTTTGTAACTTGACAAGGCATTAAATGCTAAATAAATATGTAATCATGCTGTCCTATGAAGGCTCTTAATTTCTTAAATCATGTAGCTATAGCTGAGCCGAAGGAGCTTTTATTGCTCTTGGAGAACTGGTAATTCAAAATGACCCATGTTTAAATCAGTTTGCTTTGGCTAATTAACTGAGACAGAGAAGAGACATAAACACTTCTTCTGTAGGCTATGACCTCCAATTAGGGTGACCAGATAGATACCAACAAACCAAAATGTGGGAAGAGTTTGTGTGGAACAATGTATGACCCGTTACCATTGCTGAGAGGTAGCATGCATAACATTTTAATTTAAAGGTTTTAACAAATAAAACATATATATTCTTCCCCTTAGCTTTTATCATCTTGCTGGTTGGTTCAGTAGCAGCACACAATTAAGCAGGTTACAAGTTAGGCCTTTTAGCATGTATAGTGCTAATATGCATGTATAGTGCGACATTGAATCCAACTTTACCAATATCCAAAAAAGAAAACTAATAGATTTAGAGGAACTTTCCTATGCCATAAATGTTTATACATATACATTATACAGCCTAACTCTTTGTCCATCCTTAAATAAAACAGAATTCCACTGGGTTTTTCCTTCCTTTATACTTTAAGCAACCCTGCCTACGTATATTATTTTGTCCAACAACAGATATGAACACATAGCATGGTTGATTGTGCCTATCAAAAAACAATAAAATGAAACTTACTCAGACTTTTCCAGTAGCTATAGCTGAACCAATTTCTTTGACAGCCAGGTTAACACCCTGCATGACCCATCGTGTGCAGACAACAAACACAGTCCTGTGAAGACAGCCATCCCTGCTTTCATTCTTGGGATGAAAGCCAGATTTTGGAAAACCATCTGTCCTGCAGTGTTTGAAGTTTTGAAAACTAGAGCCAATCAAATTGCAGGACAATCATCTTTAGTTTTCGGAAGGCGATTCCTCCACTGGGTACTGAAACGCAGGTTGACATTTATTGACACACCTTGTAGTATAGCAGCTTGTGGAAGTGCAATTCACATTTGTTAATCACTTTCCACCGTGGAGTCCCTATTTTTAGCATGTCATTATTATAGGCAAACAGTTTTCCTGATAATGTCACAATTAAAATTACCTTTGGTTGGCACTTAGTTGTAGTCTAGTTAGTACGTCAGATCGGGGTTGTGTAGGTTACCAAGGTTATGTTACCCGACTGACATCAGCCAAAGCGGCAAATTAAAGTTCAGGTGAAATGGCATTTTGAGACCATGTTGTGAGTGACCATGTTGTGACACATATTTCTCACTTCAGATGTTTTCACTTTTCAGATACATATTAGTGTAGTTTAAGTTGAGAACAAGGTTTGATTGAACCGTTTTTGTTATTCAACAGTCTAGCACAGGGGTGCCCAAAAGGTAGATCGCGATCTACCAGTAGATCACAAAGGCTGTGCAGGTAGATCACATGACATGCCCCTAAAGAGTATTTCATTTAAATATATTGAAGAAAAAAACCGATACAAAAAACAAAAACATTTCTCCCTCTCTATTTCCCATTCCAAGTGCATTTGTCTTATACTGTACAGAATGTAACACGAACTCCACTATTCCGAAGCCCCCTCAGGTTCATATTTAAACTATTTTCAGCAATGGTATAATAATTGATTTGGTGGGTAGATCTTGCCGAGCTGGTCATTTTGAAAGTAGCTCTCAAGTCAAAAAGTGTGGGCACCCCTGGTCTAGCACAAATGAATCAGCTCCATATGTGGTAGACAGACATTGAGCTATGGGATTGACAGGTGCCAGGTCGTATGATTGGTGGAAATTGGTTCGGAACTGTCAATATAATGGCTGAGAGAACATGTATGACCCCAATATTTCTTTAATTTCAGCTGGCCTTTAAAGAAGATCTAAAACAGCCATTCCCTATAGTGGAGGACCATGATGTTGACTTGTATCCTGTCCCCACCTTTTCAGGTGTGATTGTTACATTGGATCTATGCCATAACAAACTAGTTTCAAGAAGCAACGATTGCTATGAGGGGAAAAAACCAACAGAGCTGTTCGAGAGACGGATACAGCAGACTGCATTTTTGCTCGTTACGGTGATGCAGACAGGTACCCACACTCCCACAACATTTGCCAGCTTTCTGACATGATAACTAACTGGTTAAGACTATATGTTCGCCACCTAAGGTTCCTAGCTATCATACCTAGACATGGAACACTGTACTGATTGTTAATAATCAATAGCTTGGCATTCAGACATGACACGACTATAGGCCATGTCAATGTAAAGCCAGATTATTAAAACAATGTGCTTACCAGTAGGGGGGGGGGGGGGCATTGACAATTTCTTCACGATTTCTATCCAAAAAATGTATTTGGAACTTCTAGCTATACTTTGGAGAAGCGACTCAAATGCTAAAATACAGACATTTTCACTGGCCTAAAAAAAGATGTTCTGCGTCACACTCAGTCACTCACAACACAAGACTATCTGCCTGGCAGATTGTGAATGACATCTGTAGTGACAGCTCACCTGAATAGCCAGGCACACAGTCAACAGCACCAATCATTGTTGGCTGACTGCAGTAGCATGTGTTTGATGCAACTTATATTTGCAACTTATATTTGATATGACTGCCAACTGCTCCGATGAAGTGTAATGATGAAATTTACTTTATATAACATCGAAGAGGAAGGACGGGTAGGATCAACATATGGAAAGTCAGAACAGGTAAGCTCCATAGAGATCTAAGGGTTTGAGTTCAGATGCAGAGATGCTGGCTGGCTCCATATATGCAGATCTAGGTGATCTTCTCCATGTATGGCTATTGTTATGGCTGATAAAATACCCAATATATCATTCAGCCGGAAGGCTATAGCTAAGCCTGGGAGACAAATAAACTGTAATGACGCGCAAACTATAAAGATTCATAACCAAACAAGAAGCTGACGTGTCACGAGGCGTGACCATATAGCCTATGGAGGTGTGATACGAGGCGTGACACGACACACTGACTGACTGACGGGAAATGCAGGTTTTCATAGTAAACGCGACCTATGGTCGCAATTAAACACAATAAAATAAAACAAAGAACATATTGTTGCACATGACGGTGTGTCCATCATTTTCTTAATCTAACATTATTTTCAGTCAGTTGTCAGTCCTCAATTTATGAACTTTGTGAAAAAGGGCTTTTTGACAGATTTGGGAGTTACAGTATTTTGCATTGAACAACAGATGTTTGCATCAATTGGCAAATTAGGGCGTGTTGATGGACGTATCCTATCACAAAAGGGTGCATAATGGCAAGGTTTGTCATTAGGCAAGGAGGAAGAATGGATTGGTGGTGACTTCTGAGGGCCACACCACTTCTGTTTTTTGGAATTACTCTGAACTGAAGTGGATCTTGTTGTGGCTGATACAGCAAGTGAGAGAGTTTGAGATGTTCTGTAAGAAAGATGGGGCATTACAAATATTACAAGAGAAAGTACTTTGCACCAGAAGCCTAGGCAGTGGTGAAACATGGTGATTGAGGAATGGCTTGCTTCAAGTCTATAAAAGGAGTATTGCATTTTGGCTCAGAATGTCTGAGTTTAGCACCATTAATGTTTTTCTTTTTTTCATTAACGTTCTGGGCATTAAAAGGGGGCCATTAAGAGAAAAGATAAATGGGGCGTAGTTTTTCTCTCTCACACACACACACACACACACACACACAAACACACACACACACACACACACACACACACACACACACACACACACACACACACACACACACACACAAAAGATTGTCATTGTGAGAAGGGTATGGTGGATCTGACCCTGGCTACAACAAGACAAGCCAGTGTGAAATCACTTTGAAAGGTAAGCAGCTGATGAAGCTACACAACAAAAGCAATATCATCTCTCCCTCTCTCCCTCCCCACATTTTCTTTTCACCCCTCTATCTCCTCTTTTTGCACATTTCTGCTCATTAGCCAGAGTGGGTTTCCCACAACTTTGTATGCTAAATATGTTGGAATTGAAAGGGAAAAAGCAGATTGATTCAGGTCCAGTAGAGTAGATCATTGAAAATAAATACCTTTTATCTTAAGCATGCAATTTCAGTTAAGTTCATTTTCAGGAATAGTAGCCTCATTGTTTTGATTTTATATTTTCTTTTTTCTTTTCTTTTTTTCTTCCCATATGACACCTTTAAGTCTCAATGCCCTGTGATCAAGGAATTATCTAGACTCAGCCTATAATGTTTACCCAGCAATTATGAGCATATCACTCATGCCTGTTGGGTCTGTTACCATAGTTACAATACGATTCTGCGGACAATCATCTGGTCCTTAGTTCCTCCAATAGGCTTGCAGGGCTGAAGCTGCAATATAAAGTAAAGATGCTCATCTTTCAGCAACACACTAATAAGAAACAGAAACAGGTCCATGAGTATGAGAAAGTATTGCATATTGGCAAGAAGGGGACGGCGCCCAGTCATGGCGGAACACACAAATGAGATCCGACGACCCACACAGCAGGAGAGGCAGGTGAGAGCATCTACCATTTTGAAACTCAACTCCTCTTATTGTTCATTGAAAGTGTTTGGCGGAAACAAAACCGTGACAGTAAACAAGATACGCCTTGGCATTGAGTCTCTGAATATAAAAGGGACCAAGATTAACAAAAAGATATCAGTTTAGATAAAATGCATTTGTTGGTTGAAAGCGAACAGAAAGCTTGCGCTCATACTTAAAACAAAAAGGACCTGCAGAGCCTACTCTGGTTAAAAGGGGTTTTGATTGGTGTAATGAAAGAATTTCAGTTGAACTCTTGTTTACTGTTGTTCCTTTATAATACACTACAACGTGAGAAATAACACACTACATTAGTCCAAGTTTCGCAGAAGCTAATAGCATTGTATTTATTGCAGCTATTCCTCATGCCAAATTGGCCTTAATCGAGCGGAGTCCTCCAAATCTTATTACACGGAACATCTGAGGGGAAGATATATTCAGCCGCCATCATAGATGAGCTTTGAGGCCAGCCTCATTCAGATCAAAGGCTTGGGGGTTAAAATGGACTTTTTGTTTGCTATCCATATGATTTTGAGTAAAGTAAATGTGGGCTGTAAATCTGTGGCTTAGAAAAGGACAACAGCCAATGCAGCATGTTCGCGCTGCCCCCCTGCTGGGCGGCCCATGAGCCTGTCGATATGGCGGTTTGATGTTGGTTGGAAAATAAGAACCCCCCCTCTCATAACCAACACAGAGAGGGCTGGAACAGAGAGACAGGAACAGAGAAAAGAGGGTAGAAAGGGAAGAACCATCGACAGATGGACTCCGTTGTGATTAAAGATGGCGGCAGTTCATACTGCAGACTGCGAAGGACTATACTCGGTGGGAGTTGTCTGCAATTCAGCGCAACAAAACCAAGAACCACACAGCAAGGTAAATCCAAATGGCCTTATTAGGTACCGTATGATGTCTACTTGATGGAATCATTGAGGATGGAGACTGCCGTTGCCACAAACTTTGAATCGTGTTGTTTATAATCTGATTATTTATGTGATGAGGTGTTTTTCGTATTTTCATTTTGACGACATACTGCCTCGGTTATGACCTCCCTCTTATCAAAAGTGAAGCACATCAATTTATTTGACTGCTTGATGTGCAGCCCTTGACAACATTAATGGAGATCACAATAGGTCTCCATGCTTAATTTTGAGTGCATTTCTTAGTCATCCTTTCTTGTAAGATGAGGTACTTTCGCCATTCGGTGCATGGCTACAGTAACATGTCATTGCCGTTATGTGTCATCACAGTAAATAATGCTTTGCCTTTAGAATAAGGTTTCCCATGTTACTATATAAACCAGAAGATCCAGAAATATAAACTTAAGTCTGCAAATTGTTAAATCCTCTGTGCCTAATCCATTCCTAGGCTTGTTCGTCATGATATATTCAGCCAGGACAAAGGATATCAGCAGGACTCCAGAATACATTTTCTGACATCTTTTGATATTGCTCTTTGAAATCTTTTGAGAACGGAGGTTAAAAAGCATATAACCTGAACATGTGAAATACAATATCTCATTTAAATTTCTTCTATTCGGATAATTTGATTATTTGTACACAATTATTTTTTAAATCGTCCGTTTTGGCTGTTTCTTTGTTTTGTTTTAAAATATTTCATTGGTAGGTCTAACTGTGATTTTTCTGTTGTATTTTTCCCTTGTTATGGAAGACAATTTGTTCTGGGGGGAATTATTTTTAACAAATATGTATTTATTTTTTTATTTTGCAATTCTCACTTTGTTTTAGCAAAACCATTTTGCAGAACAGAACTCTCTATTGTGTGCAGTCAGAAAAGGAGCATTCATTTAAATGTCCTAATGGGCTTTTGTTCATCGTAGAGTCCTCAACAAAGATAAGCCTAGTTCAACCAAGGCCTACAAGGGGGTGTAAATCCACACTGACAGGTGTAACAATAGACAAGTCAAAGGAACGAAGTGGGAAATATAATATCACATCATTAAGTGTTGTTCTTTCAATCAATAGCATTTGTTAAATACAAGCCAAACTTTTAAATGTTTCTTTTGAAATAATATATTATCTGACTGTGGATCATGCTTCTTTCTTTATTTAGATAAAATAAATAACATTGATAACCAAGAATAACATAACTAAAACACTAGACTACATTATAATTATTTTACTATTTCGACAATCTTCTTATTAGGTGATAATACTGTTTTTCTTTACAGTACCATACCAGGCTAACTTGGGAGCTGTAATGCACAACCATGGCAAATGTGTTACTTTGCTGTACGACTGTGTGGCTGACACATTCATACACATTCATACGACAACATACCGTTAGCCTATAAATTAGGCTTTTACTGTCCTACAGTTTCCAGGCAGCTGCATGAATGAGTGAATTGCTCAAGGGCATCACAGTGGTAGTTGTGCACTTCAGGAGGGAGAGGAGAGCTCATTAGCCATTCTCACTCCACTAAGGTCTTCCCAGTTTGTCTTGGGGCCTTTCGGTCACAAACCCATTTCTCAAGCCTTTAGGCTACTGCCAGCCCATATTATAGCAACTTTCTTCCCAAGACATTCCTGATATCTACTTATAATATATATATACTACGAAATACACGCACGCACGCACGCACGCACGCACGCACGCACGCACGCACGCACGCACGCACGCACGCACGCACGCACGCACGCGCAAATGTTAGCCTATTAGTGAGGGGAGAAGTTTGGGACTGTGTGTGTGCGTGTGCGTGTGCGTGTGCGCGTGCGCGTGTGCGTGTGCGTGTGCGTGCGCGTGCGTGTGCGTGTGCGTGTGTGTGTGTGTGTGTGTGTGTGTGTTTCATAAAAAATAAACATAAATTAAAGCTCTGACCATGACATGGTCATCTCATTAGTGGATGCAGGAAATAAAAAGTGAAAGTGATGCACAACAGGAATTATTTACAGTATTTGGGACAACAGTAGAGAGAGAGTGAAGTAGCCGGTGGTGCACAGTAGTTCATGTACTGTACATGTTACCATGTAAAAATAAAATACAAAAAAAAATAAACGAATCTACCAGTGCAGTGCATTTAGCTGGCTAAATAAAGAGCATAATTGAAATGTTATATGCTTACCTTCCAGAGCATTAAATACTGTTTTGGAGATTGATTAATACTAAATGTTTTATCTGGAACTTGTTGGGATACAATATGGCTAAGCACATTGTTCAATAATAATACAAATATAAAAAGTTTCATCTCATGGAGGAGTGCTTCTCACGGGGATGGTGCAAATCAATGCCCACCGATGCTCACATTTCCTTATAAACAGTCCACGTCTGCCTTTGCAAGTTGCAACGTACAGTTTCTGAGTTCTGTCTGTTTTGATGCTGCTGCTGGCTACTAGCATGCTGTGAGTGACAACCTGCTTGTGAACTCTTCACCTTCTGACTTGTCACTTGGGTTTCAGCCACAGAGGCTGCATGCAGTCAGGATGACTCAACTCCCTGTATTGCAGCGTTTGTCTTGCATGGGTGACCATGACCTTCTCATTCAAACTGCTAATAGGATGCTTCAGCGTGATCTTGTGTCACTAGTAATGCGGCTCATTGTTTGCTGTAGCCTAGTAGCTGATCTTCTAATCTTAAAGTCCTCTGAAAATAGACAATGAAAAAATATATTCTTTTGATAGGCCTAGTTTTTAGTTTTCGGGAAAAACTGGTATATTTTACAGTTACTGTACAGTTGCTACACATCACTGGTCACGAATGATGAAGAGATCACATAATGCAGGAATTGCAATGTGATGTGTTGTGATCTTGTTACTTTTGCTATTTTTGCTATTTCCACACTGCAAAGTATATAGTGAAGGGTTAATGTTACAAAATATACCACACTAGGGTGAGGTGGTGAGATAAGGATCAAATGAGTGGAAGATCTCTGACAATTTGCTATGCCAAGACACACAATTGTATTTATTATTACAATAAAAATCACACTCGTGTGAAGTGAGGGGCGCTCTTATCATCATACATAAAATTAAATTATCACTTTCCGTGCTACAGACACACACACACAAAGCTGTGCATAGGAGGGGCTAGCGGCCCTCAAAAATCTTTAAATCAGACCAACACCAAATAAAGCTCAGTAGCTCACCCCTCGACTTTCTGGCATATACATTTGGCAGCTTCTGTTGGGTGTGGTTACAGGCACTGCAGAGAAGTATAACCACCACACGGTGCATGGCAAACAATTAAATAAAATACCTACAGATTGTGTAGAAAATGTAGTAAACAACAAGCACAGGAATGACAAAAGAGATGGCCATATTTTGGACAACGTATTTTGAGCAACTATTTTGAGCAACTCCAGCAAATCACAATTGGCGTCCTCACTTTTCTGTTCTCACTTTATATCCTCAATTCCGTGGTACACGCTCCGTGCTCAGCCAATCAAATCATCGCTATGGGGTGCACACACTTTGCTCAGCCAATCAAGTCATCACTATGGGGTACACAGTACACAAACACACAAAGCTGGCCCCTCAAAAATATGACATATTGAAATATGTTGTAGTGTCTTATCTCTACAATTATTACTTGACAATTGATTTGACTTGATTTAATAAGCCCAATACACTGTACTGAGAGGCGCTAGCCCCCCCAACGTCTGGCTTTCAGAAAAGAAAACAGGACCCCCACTCGTGAGTCGTGACATCATGTGGCAGCCAAGTCTATGGACTTTTAATGTTTCCTTTAAGCATGACGTTAAGCAGTGACGTCACAGTGGGCACCCCTCACTTCATACAAGTGTGATTTTCCCCCCTACACCAAATTTATTTGCTGAAAACAGCAGATCTACTGCACAATTTTCACCGAATGTTCGCCCAGAACAAGAATGCTAGGGTTCATGTGGTTAAATCGCATCACAGGGTTCCATTATACAGATGGACATTGTTTCGC
Organism: Electrona antarctica; assembly: GCF_951216825.1. Classification (NCBI taxonomy): domain Eukaryota; kingdom Metazoa; phylum Chordata; class Actinopteri; order Myctophiformes; family Myctophidae; genus Electrona; species Electrona antarctica. The sequence goes on from NC_136795.1 coordinate 37,612,754, forward strand.
GGCGTGTAGTTCCATGGTTCCCCAGGGGACAGGTCTAATAATGCAGGGGTTCTCAACGTTTTTGGCCGGGGACCCCCGGAAATGCTTTGGCAATGTCTCGGGACCCCCGCCCCGCCCACTCCCGACCCCCAATATAAATTGACTGCTACAATAACCTTAAACCATTTTGGGCGGGAACCCCTTTTGGTGTTTTAAGCATTGTTATAATTTAGCTATTGAAAAATAGCAGATCTACAAGCTCATAGCGCGCCACCGAGTGGCGCGCTACGAGCTTGTAGGTCTGCTATTTTTGAAAAAAAGTGAAAATAAAATTTAAAAATAAATCTTTTTTTTTTATTTTATTTTTATAAATAATTTGGGGACCCCCTAAAATAATTTTTAGAACCCCTGTAATAATGCACTGAAATATGACGCTTGACACTAAACCAATATTTCTTGTGCTTCCTTCTTAAGGACCAAATGGATGGAAAAGACACATTTTCATGGCAGCGTTCTCCAATGGCATGGACCTCCCATTTCAGAGAGCTGAAAGGAATATTACCATCATTGCAGTCTGACTTGTTACGCGACCCTGCAATGGAAACCTCAATAAATGGAAGGACTGGAGGATGCATGAGGCAGAAGGTCATAATCAAGGTAAATTCTGGCATGCATTAAACCTGTAGATCTAGCAGATTATTCAGGATTTTAATTCAAATATAGCTAAACTAGCTGATCTACAAGCTCAAAACGCGTCGCACTGCGACGCGTTTTTAGCTTATAAATCGGCCATCTTTTGCTACGACATTAGGCTAATAGAGCGTCATAGTCCCGCCCCCTTTCATGACGACGACAGGCCTGGAGGAGAATTACCCATTCATTTTTCCCATTGACGTTTCAAAAAGTATTTATTTAAAGACCTTTTAAGCCTCGGACAAAGCCAACTCTGGTTGTGACAAATCATGACAATAAATTAACGTTTTGGGCCGATCAAAAAATTAGAAAGAAGAAAAAAAGGGCAGGGTACAACACTTTTTATTTTTATTTTTCTAATTATTTGATCGGCCCAAAACATTGTGTTTATTGTCATGATTTGTCACAACAAGAGTTGGCTTTGTCCGAGGCATGGGACAAATGAAAGGGGAATTCTCTTCCGGGCCTGTCGTTGTCATGAAAGGGGGCGGGACTGTGTCACTATATGCAGGCCCTCTGGAGTGAGTGCATGTGAAAACCGTCAAAGTTGCCCACCCCTGCTCTAGATGGAGTTAAGGGGTTGACATCATAGGTTGACACTAAGGTCTCAGAGGCACTTGCCGAAAAGTTAATCGTCCATTATAAAACAATATGTACATTTACTTTCATGGAGCTGTGCGATAAAAAAAAATCACACCCGTGTGAACTGAGTGGTGCAGTGACGTCACACACTAACCATAGCAACCATGCTCACCTGTACGTGGGGCCACGTACAGGTACACACATACATAGACACATAGACACATAGATACAGACAAAGCTGGTTATTGGAGTGGTTTGCACCACTCAAAAAATGTATACCTCAAATTTTAAGCTAAATAACATACCATACATAGCTATAAATATGACTATGGGTTCACACACTATGTGTAGCAACAGTTAAAACAGCACATTATAGGTAAACAGTGCTCTTACATTCCACAGACAGAAGACATAAGGTGTTTAGACTATAGAGCCGAGCACCGAGTCGATAACGATGGAAGTTGAAGATCCATGCCCCACCCGGCTATGCAATACCCGTTGTACCTGTGTCAGAGTACTTATTCCACCCATCTGTCTGTGTCCCTTTTCTGCCTATATATGGAGATTTCTGTATCTGTCTCTCTGTGTCCCTTTATTCCTATATATGGAGTTCTGTGTCAGGCAGGCATGACCAAATATGGAGTGTTGTGATGTCAGAACAGGCCAGCTCCATATGGAGCATGTGCAGGGGCCCTGTCCAGAGCCCGGGCAGAGGCCTTTTGTGGCGGTTCTGGACAACAGTGGGTCCGACCGATTCGACACCGGGCATTGCACTCCCTGCGGGGGGGTGGAACGTGTGTGTCGAATTTGACGTCGGTGGGGCTAATTTGAGTTACGTGCATTATAGCCGTATCGTACAGACAGACGTACAGAGACATGGTAAATATAGATATAGCTTGTGTTGTGTTTATAAACGGTTTTACTCTCAAACAAGCAGACTCCACCTGCCCGAAAGTTTTATTTACCTGCCAGGGGCAGGTGGGCAACCTATAGGCCCTCATTTATCAATCGAGTGTAAAATCTGCCTCAAATTCGAGCCTAGGTTTTGGAGTACACTCATGTCGCCACGGCATTTATAAAGTGATCGCAAACAGCTGACCCTTCCTTAATTTCATTCCTAGCAGTGATAAATGTGACGGCTGAAATCAATCTGGCACGCCCTATAAAATCAAGCCTCGCCCTCGTTTTTGCGACATGAACAACTGCAATACGACCAAACAAGTATGGAAACCATAGTTACATGATGAAAAAGCCAATACAAAAGTTTCCCCCGCTTGCCTTGCTGCCCGCCTCACCCCTCTCATACACACACAGACGCACGCACGCACACGCAACTTGCAAGCCCAACTGGTGTGTTGTATCTTAAATAAATAAAGAACGAACACCTGCATGAATTAAATAATAGTTGAATGAATATGTTTTAGGCTACTATATTAATTTTACCCATTCGTGTGCAATGCGTTAAAGCAGTCATGTGTCGCCTAGGTATAGGCGAAGACGATCAGTGAAACTGCTCACTGCTGTGAGTGCATGCTGTGGGTGGGTGATTGTCGTGATGCCTGCAGCCCTGCACCGCACGTTAATGAGAGATAACCTTGCTGGCAAGGCAGTCATAAATAACCAACGTTTATGTGGAGTGATTGATGAATGAATCATGAACATATGGATGAAGGCTGGTGTGTGCTGGTATGTGCTGGTGTCGCTGTTTAAACGGCGCCCGCCGCGGACCCCTCCCGTCTCGCATAAGTGCTCATCCTGACCCAGATGACCAGATCTGCCGTTTATCTGAATGACTGTTAAAGCACTTATTTAAATGGGTGAATGATTAAGCCCCTTACACCTATAGGCCTATAGCCTACAATTGCAAATAGGCAAGTTATAGGCCTATGCTTGTCATTGTCACTTGGAAATTAAGGCGTGCAGTCCATTTATGCCTAAATATATTTTTTAAATATCACAGGGATTATAGGCATCTGATGTCACGCTGCGCTCCCGAATCATCTGACAAGTGCGCTCGCATATATATGTTTAACAAGGCCAGTAAAGCACTGTTTGATTAAGCAAACTTGTACACTGTAAACACGTTATATTGTTTTTAATTGCTAGTTGGAAATCTCTCTTTTTCTTTTTAATACAGTTTTATATTAACATTTTAGGAGTGAATACATATATGTTTAGATGCCTGTGTCAGTCAGTCAATGCTGCTCCGCTTTTCTACGACAGAAAAACAGACAAAGCCTATACGACAGCTCCCGACCTGTCGTGATTTTTGTCCTGGCACACATTCAAGTTCAAGGTTTTTCGGAAATGATAAATGCAGACAAGTGCATGGAGTTTATTAGTTTTCTCTCCTCTGCATGGTTATTGGATATAATATCAGATTATGGTAAGAAAAGCACTAGTACGGAAGTCTCCTTTAAACACCAAAGAGGAAGTAATCAATCCATGACAGAGACTCTTGTTTGTTCCGTATGTTAGCATAGTATAAAGCTGTATACTGGTTACTGTAGGCTATATATATATGGTATCCATATCTGAAGGTCCCCCAACAAAGATGTCTGTGAACACGGAAGTAGGGCACTTACTGTATGTGAATATATGTATTTTCATATTTATATAGCCTAGACTAGATCATGTGTCAAACTGATGAGGCTTGTGTTTAACAGGGTGTGTGCGTGCGTGCGTGCGTGCGTGCGTGCGTGCGTGCGTGCGTGCGTGCGTGCATGTTTCCAGTCTGAAGTACAGTATGTGGGCATTAAAAAGACAGCCCAGGGGAAATTCTTGACTGGGCTTTTTGTATATAAAAGTTCTCTTCTCCTCTCTTGTTGTTAGTGATGCGTTAGAACTCAAGCCCTTACTCTATGACTAAAGTGGACCATTTACTGGCTTGGCACTCATTTTTCCTTTCAACTTTTCATTCATTCATCTACCTAATTTTGATAAGACAATGAAAGGAATATATCATATGATAAAATGTTAGTATACACTAGAATACCATAGATTAAAAGGAGGCATTTCAGTTGTTGATAGGCTTATTGCATATTTGCACATACACGCGTGTGCGTGTGTGTGGCCCTTACATTACTACCATGTTACTACACCGTTGAGTATAAGCCTATATCCATTAATGCAATGTGATGCATGCAGGTATGCTGCTTAGGCTTGAAGAAATTGTTAGGCTATCTTTTTTAATCATTTTAATATAATAAAACATAATTGGGTCCAAGAACTCGAGTGTACCGTTATCTTGGTTTAGCCATGATTTCCCTGATTTTATTTAGCCCGCCAAAAATAACCTTATTTGTAATTATTTCGATTTGTTTAAGTGAATGTTACAGTCGACTATATGATAATCTATTATTTTCCAAGGGCTCCAATCTCTAAGACTGATCTATCAAAATCATTAATATGTTTGTTTTATTAAAACCACAAAAGCCAATATAGATCCACAAATTATATACATAATTACTAATTTACCACATGATCGACCGTTATAATGAACAGGCACAGCAACCATACCATAGTCATTACATTGGGATATCGTCTTAGACTAGTATAACACAATGTGTAGCCCATTGTGTTCCTGACAAAAGCATGCAATGCATTGCTGGCTGTATGATTCAATGTCACGCCGTTTGCTCACAAACTGGCCCGAGAGGACGCGTGAAACTATTTTCCACTGTAATTACACAATGAGGACACGGGGCTAAATTGGGTAACAGCGTCGCCAGAGCCCTATATGCACGTATACACGTTCATTTGGCGGACCACTGCCGTCACCTGTGTGTGCGTTTCTCGACCCCATAAATCAGAAAATAAAAGTACAAGGATATATATTTTCCTTCCCTTTCCTTCTTTCAAAGACCAGGCAATGTGTGCTGTGAACACGCGAGGCGCTGTGCATCATCTGCTCCACAGCCCTCTGCTAGTACACAGACAGTGAGAGCAGCCATGGAAAGGTGGAGAACGGACTGTTTTCTTTGTTATTTTTAAACTCTTTGCAAATCGCACCTATGACACTATTCATAGTGACCCGTGTCGGTTCGTATTCCCGATGCACCCGAAAGCGGCAAGAAGATTTTCACAGGTGAAGTATAGATCACTTTTTTTTCCTCCTTCCCCAGCTCAGGGATTGGGATTGCGGTAGTCGGGAGATATGTGCCATCGTTTTTTTTTTTTTTTTTGCTGTATGTAAGTCAAATCCGAAATCGTAGTGTGATCTTTCTCTCTCCCTGCGCCTCGTAACGGAGGGCAAAATGTGCGTTAAAAGTGCTAGTTGTTCATTGAGTTACACCACGGCCATACGCGCGGATAATAGGAGGGAACGATTAGGTAAATAGTGTTTCAAAGTTGTGCACTTGTCGGTCGGCTGCTGAAGGGCCTGGCTGTGGCTGGGCTGGCTGACTGTGTGTGTGTGTGTGTGTGTGTGTGTGTGTGTGTGTGTACGGAGTTTGTTTCTGGCTCCCCTCCCCCACCCGTATACCGCCGCCAGTCCGCTGCTCTGCTCTGCTCATTCTGGAGAGGCCAAGACATGAATGTGATGTGAGAGAGGCTCACTTCAAAGGAGACACGGCTGTAGTGTACTTACAGCCTGCTAGTGCTCACACACACACAGGTCGCCTGCGAAACACAACCACTGTCTGATCATGCACAATAAACAATAGACACACACACAGCTGTAGATATACAGTCCGAGGAGGCATGCTGGCATGGATCGCTGTTGTTGTCCCCGGGCAGTTTCTATCTAGTGTCATTTTCAGTTATACTTCAAGGCTGGTAGTGAGTCGGCCAGGGCTTCCCATGTTATTCGCGTGGTCTGGTCAGTACAGTACAGTAGCCTACTACATTTTATTTTAGCCGTGCAAAGAATGTTGAATCGGAAATCCATGCAGTGTAAGCTAGTGCTATCTCAACCGGAGGGATTATCCCATAGCATTTTGACTGCAACGGGGGGCGTGGGGGTGGATCTGGAAATGGGAAGGGAGGGGGATCAAAACGGTCCAATTCAAGGGCAAACTGATTCTCAGAACTCTCTCAACTGGGCAATGCAGTGGCACGTGTGCATGTATCCGTCCGTGCGTTATGTTGGGAAAAGGTAACGGTATTAGTGGGTTTCATTAGTTAGGAAATAAATGTACCTGTATTGGACAATGGCGTAAGTGGGCGTAGCCTAAATTGGAAGTGACTTTAAACTTGAAATGATTTCTAATCTACATTTCTAACACAGTTGCGAATAATTTCAAAATGTAAAGAAAAAATAATTATTAACACTACAGTTTGAACCTCCAAATGATAAATTGTTGTTAGCAGAGTGATTGATGTAGTATAATAATATACAGCATTTGCCCCATATCAGTCCCTACGCTCATTCTGTAACTCCGCCTCCGAGATGAGGTCACAGTTACCATTCCACTGCATTTCAGAACCGGCGCATGGTTTCTACTAGGAACGTTGCGTACCCAGCACATCGTATCCAAAAAGTAAAGGTCCGATAATGAGTTAAACTAATTTTACTTTATTAGCGGACAAGAAAATCCAAGTTATGGGTTGAAGCTTGTTTAGTCAGCCACTTCCATGTTCTTTAAGGAAGTTGTGCGCATTAGTGCCTCCCCTGCGCCTCCCCTGGTCGAATGTGGAATTAGATAGATTTTCCGACTGACTTCAGTCTGTCGACATTCGACCAGGGGAGGCGATAATGAGCACAACTTCCTTGAAAAACCCGTAACTTGGATTTTCTTGTCCACTAATAAAGTAAAATTAGTTCAGCTCATTATCGAAGCTTTACTTTTTGGATACACTGTGCAGAAAAGGGTAAGCAATGTTCCTAGTGGAAACCATGCGCCTGTTCTGAAACGCAGTGGAATGCATTGGTAACGGTGTGTGACTTCATCTCGGAGCTACAGAATGAGCGTAGGGACTGAGTGCACATGTGGGGCAGTGTAGTTCAGTGTTGTTGGGTTGAGGACCGAAGCTTTATTGTATTTGAAGGTCACCGCTCCATTGCTTTCCTGTCACTTTCCACTGTCTCGTTATAATAAAGCAAAAGAAAAAAAGGCAATTCTATAATAATACGACAAGAATAGATTGTTCTTCAAAACTTGCGATAAACCGGAATTTATTTATGTAGTATTTTGTATTATTTATTTTTAAATGTCTGATAGGGATCTCATCCTTATGAGCCCGCAAACTGCCCTAGAATGGCTGTGACATTACATACATTTCACGTATTCTATATAGACAGCCATAGATCACTATACCCTCCTCTGTCGGTGAGTTATCGCGGCAGCATTAAACGTTACAGCACTGTGTGCGTGTGTAGTGCACTCGCCCAATAGCCTAATCAATTGCTGCGACTTGGAGTCAGCTATTGTCATCCAGTTTAGTTAAAAATCTCTCCACTTTTCTATGAGCTTCAACTGGACAACATTCTCCTACCCGAACTGAACATATGAAGACTTCCTTGCACCTGTCAATTGTGTGCCCCATATAGGTAGGCCTATGTGGTGCTCACTGTTGTGATTTGGGTGACCACCTATAAGGTCTCTAGAAGTCTCCATCATTCTAAACCAAGGGGTGGTGGGTGAGGATCCATCGAGTCGCATAGAACATATGCCAACACAACGGACAACGGAGTATTACACATATCTTCTGAAGTTTATTACACACACAGAGAAATATATACAGTAAGAACAGTGTATCTATGACGTCCCTAGCAGATTATGGAAACAAAGATAAGAACAGAATGAGCAGGAACACGCAGTCACGCATGCGTCTCATATCATATTGCACATAGTCATTCCCTCCGATACGGTAGTGGACAGTACAATCATTGTGTCATGGTTATCAATATGCTTATGCAGATACATGTTTTGTCTGCACTGAGTCAGGCAGCTGAGGTCATAAATCATAACACTCACCAAAAGGAAGTCTCCATATATGTTCAGTGTGGAGTTGGGGTTAAATCACAAATTTACCTTAATTCGGCGGGAGAGCCCAACAATACACAATGGGGACTACAGTAGACCTGTGCAATATTGACCATATCAGACCGCTAACAGGAGATGGAGAATGACCGCGTTTATGGATTCTTTTTCTTTTTTTTCTAAATTTGATCCCACGATTTTGCAACCCATTCTTTTTCACCCAGTATCAACTATCTAATGTAATCCTAGGCGCTACACTTCCTCTGCCAACCTGGGGGGGCAGCAGACTGACCTCATGCTTCCTTCTATGCATGAGGAGTCTAAGCTGCTTCTTTTCACCTGACAGGGGGGAATTTCCCCGGCCAGACGTAGCGCGTGGAAGGAACACGTTATTCCGACCAGTTCCTTTCCCCTCCATCAGGCGCCCCGGCTGGCCAGGGGGAGGCAGTTTAGAGACCAGGATTACTGCATGTTTTTTGTGAGGGTACCTACCCTAGGGGACACGGGGAGAACATGCAAACTCCACACAGAAAGGCCCTTTCGCCAACCCCGCCTCGGGTATGGGCACTGAGGAGGAGAGAACACGCCCACAGCGTCCCCAGTGGGAATCGAACCCAGGACCTTCTAGCTATGAGGCGACAGCTCACAGTTCATGGATTTTATTGATCGTGACTAATATAACTTTATCACTGTTGGGGGGGGGGGGGGGTTGTCATGATACGCTTGTATGTGTTAATTCAGTTGGACCGCAGCTAGCGTCATAACGTTCAACCTAATTATAACACATTATATTACATATCAGATGTATTGTGATGCAGAGAGTGAGGTGAATGTTGCTCCTGGGGTGTATTTTCCAGCAGCTTGTTGCTTGTTAGTTCTCCAGAATTGTGTAGCTTACTTTACAAGGTCTCATGTGTTGATGCTGTCTGGTACCTCATATTAATAATACATAGATTTCAGTGTTTTACTAAGATCTTGCAGTAACCAGTTAATTCACACTATCGGGTAGTATTACTCTACTTTTAACATGGTTTATGACAGTATTATTGTAACCCTGTATTGTTACGGACTACGGTACATTGAACAAGCTAAGAGTTGGGCTGCATTTGGATGACTTAATGAAGCTGCATCTCATTGTGTATTTCCTCCCCTTGCAGGAGACATTTTTTCGCAGTGGCATAAGTAGAGGTCTGGATCTAATTGTTGTGCGGTGTGGGCTCCACGGGGACGTGGCGTATGGACGCTGTGACTATGAGCGTAAGCGACAAGGGGGGCTACCTAGTGGACCACCTGGGAGGCAGCTTTACTGAGGATGCCCCCAGACCCCCAGTCCCCGGGGAGGAAGGTGTGTTGGTGTGCAGCGATGGGCGCCAGTATGGCAACGGCATCTATTCCTCAAAGAACGAGATCCTCAAATGTGAGGCCTCTGTTGCTACGCCCAGGCGGCCTGACTTGGACCTGGGCTATGAGCCAGAGGGCAGTGCTTCCCCTACGCCACCCTACTTGAAGTGGGCAGAATCTCTGCACTCACTTCTGGACGATCAGGATGGCATCCATCTGTTTAGGACGTTCCTCAAGCAAGAGGAGTGTGCAGACATGTTAGATTTCTGGTTTGCATGCAGCGGATTCCGCAAACTCGAGGCCAATGAGGGCAACGAGGAGAAGAAGTTGAAACTGGCAAAAGCAATTTATAAGAAATATATATTGGACAACAATGGAATTGTCTCCAGACAGATCAAGCCACCCACAAAGTGCTTCATTAAAGACTGTGTGATGAAGCTACACATTGATCCGGCCATGTTTGACCAGGCTCAGACTGAGATTCAGACTATGATAGAGGAGAACACCTACCCTTTATTTCTCAAGTCTGACATATATTTGGAATACACCAGGACTGGCGGAGAGAGCCCTAAGTTGTACAGTGATCAGAGCTCTGTTTCTGGGAATGGAAAAGTTCTGTCGGGGTATCTACCGACATTAAATGAAGATGAGGAGTGGAAGTGCGACCAAGAGCTGGAGGAACTGCCCGAGTGCGATCCGACGCCTAGCAACAGGCTCACACAGAAGTTACTAATGGAGACGACGCCACGCATTGCCAACACGAAGAGATTCCCGGACACTCCAGAGTACAGGTAAATCCTCCCGGCCATCTAAAAGCATTCACTTCAGCCTCTAACTACCAAGCTACTCTTCAAGCGCTGAATTAGATATGAGCACACACGCAAGCACGCACGCACGCACGCACGCACACACGCACGCACGCACGCACGCACACACACACACGCGCGTACCTACACCCCTTTGCTACCTCTCAGTATGAGTGCTGCCTGAAGTTTGAGATGAAAAGAGCCTGGATGTAGCACAACGGACAGCTTAAGCAACACAGGAGGAAATTCTTAAGTATCTGTGGCTGTGTATCTGTGAGAAAGTGTCAGAGGTTACAGGAACCTCCTTTGCTTGCTTTTAGAAGGCTCTGTGTATGTGTAGTATGCATACAGTAGGTGCATACTATACACATGTCTTTCTGTAGGTGACCATGATTTTTGAAGGTGATTTTCTTTATAAATGAGAAAAGGAAGGAAGGAAAGGTGGAAGACAATCTTGCCTTGATTTAATGGTGCTATGCACTGCCTATGAATGCAGAGTGCAGATCATACATTGTAGTAAACATTTAAACATAAGAGATAAACTATATAACATTAATGATCTCCCTTGAAATGTTATGAACAATTGGCATGAAGCACAACAAAATATTTTCAAATCTATTAAAGCAATTCATTCATCCATTTCTGGAAACGCCTTTCTTATTATTTTCAATACCACTGGTAGTCTTCTGTTGGATCATTGGATGGCATTGGCTAGTGTGCGTCAGTGTATGGGTTGTGTGTTATGCTTGATATCAGAGAGTGAAGCTGTTCAAAGTGTCAAGAGTTTTTATTGATTAGAACAAAGCGGAGATCCGGGCACACTTAATGTTTCTAGCCCTGATGAAGACCGTATAGGTCGAAACATGTCGGTTGAATAAAGTTTTCCTCCTTTTTAATTTTAACATTAAGTGTGCCCGGATCTCCGCTTTGTTCTATATATGTGTTATCCCGATTGATCCCAGGAGCACCTTTTTACTATTTTTACATTATTTTATACCTGCACACCTCCTGAGCACCTGGTTGCTTCCTTGCCTCAGTTTCTATTGATTGTGCATCTATTACTGAGATATCTACCTCAGCTGCCTGTGAGTGTGAGCAACGCATTGGTGCAAAATATTGTATGTATTTGTATTGAACCATTCACTAGACTAGCAACCGTAACTCAGTGCAAACACGCTATTTCAACTGGGTACTAAGAGGAAAGGTCTATGGCAATGGCACTCAGTTCTGGTGTTACAAAAGTTAAAAAGCCTTTATTAGTTCATCTTAACTTAGACCTATGTTTGAGCAGGAGCCATTGTCAGGGTGTGAGGGAGTTGCTTCAGCAGAAGGGTAGCATTATGCATTTTTAATATGTTTAGTCAGTGTTCAGGATTGCAATCCAAAACTGACATGGCTGCGATGACCGATGTATCGACCTGCCCGATATATTGGTCATTGGTATCGTCAGTTATGCAGCTGACCCTAACCCACATTTGTATTGCTACTACTACTTTCAACCTTTCCATCCATATATTTTGGGCATGTAATTCGTGAAAATCTTCAAAATCTTCAAAATAATAATAATGGCAGATTAGATCTACAGGCTATTTTTCACCATTTTCTAATAGGGTTTAAGAGTTTAAATAAATAAATTCAAGTTTGATGTTCTCAAAAATAAACTAATCAAATCAAATCTTCTGGGGGTTCTAGGACTCTCCAAAACCGAGACTCAAAATTCTGGCATCGGCCGGGCTCCATAATAGATTACTACCCACGAGGCAACATCGAAAGAAAGCAAACCAGGCGGCCAGGTAGTAGCAGGGAAAGCCAGAGGCAGAAATGCTCTAGTTGACCTATAGGTTATGAGTGTGATGGTCAATAAGGCATGAATGAAACTGTTGTGTGATGTCTGTTCAACAAAGATAGGGCACACTATACACAAATGTGACATTGACTTTATCACCAACACATCCCAGACGATTCAGTACAAGTAGGTGAAAAAAGTGAGCAGGAATATGAAATGAAGGGTATGAAAGGGACTCGGCTGCCCTCAGGGCTACCTTATTCTGCTGATTCAGCTAGGGCCAAGGAGACCACTGCACTGCTGCAGTGATGGGGATGCTGTGTTTATTGCCACAGACATCACACTCTGTTGACTTAAGTGAAGTGTGCATTGGTTTTAGGGGCTTCTCAAAAGAGCCCTAAACATAATTGAAAACATTCAACGTCTCAATTATGATTTTGTCTTCCAGCGATTATGAAAACAATCTAACAGAGATAAAATGTTTATTGCGTGGCGTTCCGTTTCACAGCGACGCTTCCGTTGTGTCTTTCTTGTGTGATTCATTCAGAACACACCTTTCCTTCACAATGGTACACTTTGTTGCCCCTCCCCATCCATCCATCTTCAACCGCTTATCCGTAGTCGGTTCGCGGGGGCAACTCATTTAATCTGCTTGTATTCGCAACCTTATTCTTTCGGTCATGACCCACACTGCATGACCATAGGTGAGAGTGGGAACGAAGATTGCTCGGTAGACAGAGAGCTTTGCCTTCTGGCTCAACTCTCTTTTCATCACAAAACAGTGTGGTACAGCCAGAGGCGTATCTACAATAAGGCGAGGGCAGGCGTCCGCCTGTACAAATCTATTTCTGGCCTGGCCAAAATCCATACAATGAGAAAAAAGAGGACAAAAACAAGACCTGAGAACTATTAAAATGGACAGCTGATTGGCCGTCGCGGTAGAGCGCGACCCTCAATCACCCATTGGAATGTAAATGCATGCCTTTCAGCCTTTGTATCCCACTCGTCTGGCAGGTATATCTCTTTGAAAACCTTTAGTGCTACGATTGTGCGCGGGGAGACGACAATTAACACATCTTGCCTGGCCAAAACGTAATTCTTGGATACGCCACTGGGTACAGCGACTGCAATACCGCCCCTGCCGCTCCGATTCTCCGGCTGATCCCTGTTGCTCCTCCCCGATAGCCCAAACTCTCTTTCAGTTAGTGGCATGTCTAGTTCAACTCGAGCCAAGATGACGGAAAGAGAGCCTTTGGTCAACAAGAAAGGTAAAACCAAATTCAACGGTTTGGAAACACTTAAAGGGGCATTCCACTCATTTTCAACATTTTACTATGTCATTAATATACCTTAGAGCTGTTGTGGAAATAATAAAAAAGTCCCCCCATTCTGTGTTTCCTAGAACTAGAGGTCTGAAAAAAATCATTAACATGGTGAAACACATCTTGATGATGTCATCAAGATGTGTTTCACCATGTTAATGATTTCTTTCATAATTACAGTTCTAGGAAACGCAGAATGGGGGGACTTTTTTTTATTATTTCCACACAACAGCTCTAAGGTATATTAATGACATAGTAAAATGTTGAAAATGGGTGGTTTTCCCCTTTAAGTGTTGAGTCCGCCGAGGAACAAAAGGAAACATTGAGATTTATTAAACGGTGGTATCTGTATCACAAGGCACTACGATCAATTTGTTGAATCATCACAATTTTTTAATACAAAGGAGTCTATAACCTGTTTGGTTATAAAGGAGTAAACAACTAAGAAAATCCACTGTTGGATGAATAAGCATGTTTCCAGAGTCATGGGTAATCGTGTTAAGTAATTGAATATAATAATCTATAAACAGAAAGTACATTTATAAATATAAATGTACTATAAATGGAAAGGCATTTCTTTTTTCCTTGCCATGTCAATAACACATGACACCACCAAATTGTACTGAGCTGTGATTTATGTGAACTGATACACCCATAATCTCTTGGAAAGATGCTGCTCTGACTTATCTTGGCTGTAAATTGGGCTATTCTCTGACAATAGACAGTAGGAGTAGGCTGATTTATCAATCCAACAATGACTCTTTATTGGGCCCTTATCTTCCCTGCCAATTTCCCAAAAAGGACTATTGGTACAGAATACGTTTTTCTTTTTCTTAATAAAACTTCCAATGATTTTGGTTCAGCAAAACCTGCTCAGAGAGTGTATTTGAACCGTTTCAAATTGTATTCGTCTAGACCTGCGGATGGTTTGTTGTTGTAGCCTATGTTTGAATGGTGGTGGTGTCCTACAGCAGTGGTTCCCAAATCTTTTAGCCCATGACTCAAAAGAGAAATTAGACATTCGCCTGGGACCCAAACTAGTGAAAATAGGCGATCTACAAGATCACAACGCGTCGCTTCGCGCCGCATTGTGAGCTTGTAGATCGGCTACTTTCACTACTTCTAGATATTTGTTTTCTAATTCATGGAATGTCTTAGATTTTTCTTTGGATTTCTTCATGAAATCACTGAGGGGGCGGGGGTCATTTAAAAAAATATTCCCATATACACGAGCATGTCTATAAACAAGTCTCTGTCCACATTAAAACAGCTGTCATCGTGCGATAGTGTATTGACAGCCTGTCAACAACTACAGTCTCACCCTGACAGGCAGCTTTTCTGCAATAAATGTATATAATGTGCACATTGTGTGTAATGCGGTCAGTCGGTGGACCACTTGGAGGCTGCCCTCAATATGACTCAGACATAACCATGTATGTATCACTATGACTAAGACATAATCATATAGAGTAGAGTTGTTCCGAATTCCGATACCGACACCGGTGTCGGTTACTCGGGCCGATACCACCCTCAAGTACTCGTACTCTGTACTCGGAACCGGTCCCGATACTTTTACCCGAGTACCAAAACATCCAATTGACAATTTGACACTAGGCTGAACGAATGCAACAGGAGCAAGTCTGACCCAAAACTTCAGCAAAACAGCCGATCTACAAGCATAAATGACAACGGACAAGTGTAGATCGGAGATCCATTTGCATCTATGAGAAAAAGGAGGTAAAATAAGTGGTTACTCAACAAAAATAAAGTACTCGTATGGGTACTTGGTATCGGCGAGTACTAAAAATTAAGTACTTAAAAAATACTTAAAAATGGTATCTGGACAACTCTAATATAGAGTTCCCACTGCAGCTACGTAAATACATGGTGTGTGTCATGCTGACTTTGAGGCCCGAGCCTCTCTACTTTAACGAAGTTTGCGATCATTCATATAGTGTGTTTCATACACTTGCCAACTCCACCCGGCATTCCAATGCATTCCATTACAGCTCCAGTTTGCCTATCAGTACCTATAATGTTCTCTCTCTCCTTCTTTACCTAGCCTTGTTACAGGCCACTACCAGAATAAAACCTGTTATTATGTGGTGCAACCACTTCCTTAAGTGACTATGTGTGTGGGTTCCTGC
Source organism: Electrona antarctica (assembly GCF_951216825.1). Lineage (NCBI taxonomy): Eukaryota > Metazoa > Chordata > Actinopteri > Myctophiformes > Myctophidae > Electrona > Electrona antarctica. Next base: position 37,628,333 of record NC_136795.1, read on the forward strand.
CTGGCTGGGTGGCTGGCTGCGTCTGAGCACGAAAACAGCATGGTTGTTTTTCACCACCTGTGCGCAACCTAACACACAAACACACGCACATATTAACTGTATATATGGTGATTTCGGGTGTGCCAGTACAGTACAGTACAGTACAGTACAGTACAGTACAGTACAGTACAGTACAGTACAGTACAGTACAGTACAGTACAGTACAGTGACAGTAGAGGGTACAGTAGAGGGACCCCCACACGGTAACTCTGTCATTTCTCAACCGTTTCGGACTCGGGGCGGCTCGCCGGAATCGGGCCGGCACCCTGGGTGCGTTCCTGTGGGTCTGGAGCTCCCCCCCGGGGACCCCCACACGGAGTTGCACCACTTACTTCACACGGGTGTGATTTTTAACAATCTTTGCTGTGGACGAAGTTTTCCAGGGGGAGAAAAATGCGTGAACGAAACTCCCAAAACACATAGAAAAAGCTACGTTTAAAAAAACCACACACACACACACACACACACACACACACACACACACACACACACACACACACACACACCAGTGTACGTATGGAAAGGGCCACAGATCTGTTCAAAGACAATACGCTTCTTACTTAGCCATGGCATGGTTAATATACCGTAACCACACAGGTGTTATATTCAATAGTCAGATTGTGTGATTGATTTGATAACCAAAATAAACTAAAAGTAAATCAGTTGTCAGGAATATAAATCATTCCTGACAACTGTTGTGTCATGATGCTGTCATACTGCTGTCTTTTGCTGCCTGTGCAAAAAATAATCCCTCTCTCAAAGTGCATGCACAGATTCTTTAGTTCACCAAATAAGTTTCAGCTGTGATGGAATGGAACTGGAAGATGTTCAATTATTTTGAGTTAACTTTGGCATAGAGGTGGGTAAAGATTTTGCATCTAAAATAGCTCAAGTATTTTAGTGCTTTTCTCTTAATATTATTATTTTTTTACGCAAAGACACTGTTCACCAAGACCATTGCCATGGTGCAGTGAGTTTTAGTGGAGTTATTCTATCCCAAGAAGTTGACCTACTTTTTGCACACAACAGTCAGAAAAACCTTGACTTTAAGATGCAGCAATTCTTTTCCTTCCCTCCCAGAAAAGCAGGTATCAGGGACAACTTAGCTTTCAAGTTTTTGCTTTCAATTTCCAGACTATTTAATAATAGGGAGTTTCAACGGCTTTCATGTTACTTAATTCAGCCCTCTCGTGATGAGTTTGCCTCTTGCCATTTTGAGCGTTATATGTGACAGCATTTAAGACACGGATTTCTCTCTGGCTGCCAAAATCTATATAACTGCACCTCACTTATCAATGTACTACTCCCTTAATGGCCCTGGACATGATGAAATGTAATTAGCGAGCGCAGCACACTTGAGGCTATTTTTAAATGATTATTTCATCAATCAAGCATTGGGTTGGAATTGCAGAAAGTCACACTTCATTTTTAGACAGACAACTGAGGACATTATATAGTCTTTCAGATCACTTTTAAAAGATTAGATGAGGTAATAGCATATGGCCTGTTGTTTGGGGGGGGGGGGGGGGGGGGGGGGGTAGACATTTTTCCTGCCTTAGCAACCATTCTGCATTTGAACACACATAATGTAATGAAATATTATTTGTGGTTTCTTGTTGCTCATTGACATAACAAATGTCAAAATGTTAGGGCTCAAATGTGCGTGGTTTGGTTGACTCGACAATTAGTTAGCATTATTAGTGGCTTACTGGGTTGAGCAATCTGGCTACATCATACAGTCTTTGCTTATTCACAGATGAGTGCAGACACTTTTAAGTGTTCATCCCATTCATGGCCTAAATGAACTCCCACAAAGTTCACAGAGGGAGACGGGCGGGGGCTCTCGATGTTTGCCCACATACCCCCTTGTACTTTACGTCTATATAGAGCATTAACCAATTCATCCACTAGAGGGCAGCGGCAACACTTTGTGCAGCCTGTCTGTACAACCAAGCGAGTAGCGCATTTGTCATTGCTATCATGGATCAACGCGGTCATCATTTTTAGAAACAGTGCCATCCTTCTGCTTTCCTTTCCTTATTCTCATCGGGTTCACCACACAGCGGATCATCCGTTTCCATCTGGTTCTGTTTTTTGTGTCTTCCTCTGCGACTCCTGCCACCATGCAGGTGTCCTCTCTCGGGAGAGTCTTTTTTGCAGAGCCTGGGTGTCGATGGTCGCTGAAGGCTCATACATAGTCTGGATTTTCGGTGGTTAGGTGACCACTGAACTACAACATGACGTCACGAGCCGCGGTGAAGAGCAAACCACCGCCACCGCTCCAGCCCTTCTCTCTGTTTTTACTCACCACCGCTCAATGTTATTTCAGCTCCGGTGGTCAGCACACCACCGGAGCGGTGGTCACCTCATCACCGGAAATCCAGACTATGAATAGGCCTTGAGGGGGGGCGCTCGTTTTACAGGTTAGGTTTAGCTTTAGGCATAGTTTTACTGAGGTTAGGGTTAGGGTTAGATTTAAGGCATAGTTTGTGAGTTTAGGGTTAGGCATAGTTTTTGTGAGGTTATATAACCCCGCCCTACTAGTAGTAGCTGGCGCTGTAAAACAAGCGTCCCATCAGCCATCAGCGCCCGTTGAAATCCAGGCTCTGCAAAAAAGGTAGTCCCGTCCTCTCTCACCCAGTGCCCGCCAAGTGGTCTAAATACCTAATTAGACAGACCCGTTGAGTGTCTAGTGGTAGTATTGTAATTTGTCGGAAGTACCGCCCAAGGCTTTACAGATTTACATTCCCCATGCATGAAACCTAGTGTTGTGATTGGTCCGGTCTGGTGCCAAGGGTGCATTGGTTATTTCACGCGACACCAGTATTTTTACACATGCACGCACGAGTACGGTACAGCACGGATGTGCACGTGCATCCACACGTGCAAACTTGAACGCGTCCCCCTCGATTCATGAGCCAATTACCCAAATGGCTACTTTGAATAACAGGTTTACAAGTGAGTGTGAAAATGCATCCTCACTCCTCGCATAGACGGTAAGCAACACAGCATTTTGGCTTCAGTACCCACTACTGCCAGTATCCTATCTACTACACACAACAATGCCTCAGCCATCTGTCGAAGAAGAGAAAGATACTTGTTCAAAGCAAACTTTTAGTTTCAGCTCCTATAATTCAAGGCATTCCTTGAGCAGATTTACAAAGACTGTCTGAAACTAAGCTAGAAACTGGCTGGCTAATGAAAAGCAGTCAGAAATTCAGAAGCAACGGTTTTGTTTTGAACTCAGTACCTCCTGCATTACCCACTTGAACCCTCTAGCATCCATATTCTGGGGGGAATATTAGACAAAAATAGCAGATCTACAAGCTAACAATACACCCCAAACTATTAAGATCGTCAATTTTTTTCTAGCTTTAGTGGTTAACCACGTGAACTCCTATTCTAGGCATATCATAATAGGTAAATGTAGGCAAACATTTGGCGAAAATCTCCAAGCTCTTACAGAGCTTGTAGGTCGGCTATTTCCGCTATTGACGTGCAACAAAGTATATAAGGTGCGTATATACAGTACATGGTTAATGTCACTCCGCCGTGAAAGAGCAACATGTTGTGAAGAGAGGTGAGGTGAAGAGACACCTCCCATGATCTATAATTCATGTACAGGGAGCAGCTTAAAGAAATGCTTGTGTCAACTATGGATCCTATAGAGTCTACCACTGTCCCTAGAGTGCAATGTTCTGTATATTACTCCTACAGATTTTGTTTAAACACTGCGCAAATTGGTACACATTATCTCTATAGTCATGTGTTCAGGACGCATCTGTCCGATTTTTGAGGGCCGATATAGCCCCTCCCTATGTCCAGCTTTTGGTGTATGCTAACACAAACTTTGTCCTACACAAACATTATATGCCATTGACAATGAATGGACAATTTTGAGTGTTCGTGTAAACACAAACATTGCATAACACAAACATTGAAGACGAAGGTGAGGACGCAAATTATGATTGGCCGGAATGAGATGATGATGTACGATGATAAGGTCGCCCTCACTTCACACGGGTGTGATTTTTTTCATATTCCATCCTGATTGGGTAAGATTGTAAAATTTGCAGTAGTGTTCCGTTTTGAACAAAATGCCTCATTTGCCGCAGGGTCTGATTGCCGTGAAACTTTGCACGCACATTGGTGCTATAACAGCGCTCTGATCCTGTTCTTTACCTATAACTGGAGCAATCAGTGTGAACGTTTGCACGCACACTCCCTAGAGGCCAAGGCAAAACCTCTGCCCTGCAATTTACACATCTGCCTGCCTTTTATCTTAAGTTTGCAGGAGTGGCTCGTTTTTACCAAAATGCCTCAAATCATGAATGGAGCGTCCAATTACCATGAAGTGTTGCAAGCACATTCCCACTAGGAAGAGGAAAACATGTCACCCTTTTCACATTGGCCTATTATAGTGCCACCAGCAGGCCGATCTTTGCAACATTTCTTTTTATATTACTCCTACAGATTTTGTCCAAACATCACGCAAATCGGTGAAACATTATCTCTATAGTCATGTCATCAAGACGGACCTGTCCGATTTAGCATATTTCATCCTGATTGGCTACTACCTGGCCCGGCGGTGACCTGTGCTCCAAGGAGAACATTTTTATAGTTTTGTCATTAATTCAATGTATGTATCATCATATCACCTAATTCTTCTTGACCATAGTAGTGTGTTGCTATGTTGTTAACGCTCTTCTTCACTCGGAGTCAAATGAACACTGGATTTTACCGTGCATGTTGGTCCTCAATTGTTTTCTGTGTGTGTGCGTGCGTGTTTGTTTTGCAGGCATGCACCATGGAGGGAGCCCACCAACCCATACTATGTCAACAGCGGCTTCGCTATAGCGCCGGCCACCAGTGCCAACGACAGTGAGCAGCAGAGCATGTCCAGTGATGCAGACACACTCTCCCTTACCGACAGCAGTGTGTACGTACCGACCGCAGTGTTTCCTTTTCCATACACACACACACACACTGCACAAAACATCGGTACACTTGTGTTTACACGCGCTCATACCGGCCACGGCCATTATCTTCAATAGTATAACGCCAGATTCGTAATGTTTTTTAATCGTTACTTATTCATCATATAGTGGAAGAATGGCCTCTTCTCACAACATAAAGAGATATACAGTATATGGTCTTCATTCAGAAAGCAGAAGCCGCTTTGTATTGATGTCTCAGTCGAGCTTACAATGTTTAACATTCCTTTCAGGTTTTTCTTTTGTCTCGGTTCTTCATTAGGAACAAAGAAAGCAAAGCTTCTTTGTCTCTTTTCGTACATAAATGTGTAGCCCCCACCCCGTTTGATATGAAAAGCAAAAGAAAAATATTTTTCATCAGGATTTACTTAGCTGGCAGAACTTCAATTTCAGTTGAGAGCGAGCAGACCAAAAATGTTCTGGCAGAGGGAAGATAACAAATCTGTTTTCCAAGTTCAGGGATGGCATTGGGGAATCGTACCGAACGGAACATCAAAGCCTGCACAACTGCACAAAAACCTCCACACGAAAAAAAAGAGAAAAAGGAAAAACGTGTTTGAAGTGGAATGGATTAGAGGCCATTATCAGCTAATTGCTCCAGAGCTTCTAGCACAGGAGAATCACACCCAGCATGACCACTGCCATTTGACTGTGTTGTCAACACGGCATCCACAATCTGCCAGACCACTGCTGTTGCAGGGGGACAAGAATAATAACCCCCCACCCCCCACCCCTTTCCCAATAACATCTATTCAGTCACATTTCACTCAAGTATTCGGTTTATACCCCCAAAAATAATGGTGGTTGAGGTTTCGGCTATAAATTCAAAAGCTGCTAATGTTGTTTATTCATGAGTTATGTTTTATGAAAATGTCTGTTCCAGAGATGGGGGGGTACCACCCTACAGATACTTATGTTTTATAAAAATGTCTGTTCCAGAGATGGGGTACCATCCTACAGATACTTATGTTTTATAAAAATGTCTGTTCCAGAGATGGGGGGGTACCACCCTACAGATACTTATGTTTTATAAAAATGTCTGTTCCAGAGATGGGGGGGTACCACCCTACAGATACTTATGTTTTATAAAAATGTCTGTTCCAGAGATGGGGGGGTACCACCCTACAGATACTTATGTTTTATAAAAATGTCTGTTCCAGAGATGGGGGGGTACCACCCTACAGATACCGCAAACAGCATCGCCGGGAGATGCACGAAAGTGCCAAAGCTAATGGGCGAGTCTCTCTACCTCATATACCGGTACGTTATTTTGGGTTATTTCCCCTCTTCTCTCTCTGTCTCTCTCTCTCTCTGTGTCTCTCTCTCTCTGTGTGTGTCTCTCTCTCTCTCTCTCTCTCTCTCTCTCTCACTCTCTCTCTCGTTATTTCCCTCTTCTCTCGGTATGTCTGCTTCTACATCTCGCTCTCTCACCCTATATCTCTCTCTCTCTGCCCTTCTCCTTTCCCTTATTTTTTCCACACTTTCCACCATTGCAGAAGTGTGTGTTTAAGCCCTTCGTGTCTCAGGGCCTGTGATGGAGTGTAAGAATAGCTGATGGTGAAAGAGAGGGCTGTCTAAACGCCGCTTGATGCTTTTCTAAGCTGTGTGTGCTGAAGCCTAGCAGAAGAAATGAGTGTTCCTCCATGACAGCCCGCCCCCCCCCCAATGCCTTCCGCTGCAGCTTGCTGTCTGTCTTGCAGGGAGAGCTCCCAACCCTAATTGGGGCCTTGGAGTCAGGAGTCAAATTAAAATGACACACTTTGCATCCTATTAGGATGCATGGATTGAATGTCTGTTACAGTAAAATCTCTGAAGCGTCACCCTGCCCCTTTCTTGCCCCAGCAAATGAACCATGACTTAAGCTCAGTCACTTGCAACAATATAAATGGTATAAAATCTGTACTTGACTTGACATCGTTGCTGTGTTTTGGCAGGCTGTTAATTTTCCCTCTTGTGACTTGTGACTTGTGACTGGTATGAAATGAGCAACAAATACTCAAAGGGTGAAATACAGTTTGTCAGAAGGTTTTTAAAAGGACCATACTGGCCAACTTTAAGAATTGGATTCCATTCATTTCAGTACAGAAATAAAATAAATTTGAGACTTCAAACTTGCTACTTGCTACTGTAGGTAGTAAATAGGTAATTCAACCTAATGCATTGTTGTGTCCTGTCAGTATGTATTTATGTTATTGCAAAAAAAAAGCACAGATTGATTTGAAAAGTCTAGCCAAAAATAATCCCTGGAAAACAATATTGCTTTATAGATTACGTTCAAATTTCCACTAGTTAGTAAATCCACCCACATCAGTCTCAGCTGGAGAAGCAGGGGATTTTAAAGTGGATAAAGTGGGATTATTGCTGATTCCAACAAACAGCAGCATGTTTTTTGAAAATGGTTGGTAGTAATGTAAAGTAAAGTATACAGTACCATGAATCAATTGGCTAATCACGGCAGACCACCGGTTAAAGAGATTTCTCAGATGCAATAAAATTGTCAAAAAACCTTTTTATGTAGTGGCAGTTTTCAACCTAGTGTATGTTCTTCTGTTATTATATAAATGTAATATACATTAATACATTTTAAGGTATCTCTAGTTTATTCGGTCAGGTCAGTGTAGATCGACGTTAAATTGAGGGAAGGGCATTAGGATAACTTATCCTGAGCCGGGAATCGAACATTTCATCACTGCTTTATCCTATTCATAGTAACAACAGGACAATGAGTTGGCACTATTAAATACCTCTACTGCCTCTGTGTAGAAGAGGGAGAAGTGCGCACACAGCTCAGCTCAGTGTTTTATTTATTTAAAACACGACATTCTTGACATTTATATGTATGTTATTTTTTTTGTCCCGTATGGGTGTGTCACATTGTTATATTATCTGAGTTACTGTATACCCTGAAATCTTGAATAAACAAAACTGTGGGGAAAAAACACAGACATTCAAAGACACAACATTTCGGCCACAACTGGCCTTCATCATTGTCACCTGATGAAGGCCAGTTATGGCCGAAACATTGTGTCTTTGAATGTCGGTATTTTAAATAAATAAAACACTGTGGAGCTGAGCTGATGTGCGGACTTCTCCCTCTTCTACACTGTATGAACCTATTGTCCAGCACCAGCGAGGGACTGGATGTGCGCAGCCCACTTGTTTTAAAATCTACTGCCTCTGTGCTCAGAAGATGGCGACGGTAACACAATCAGTGCCCATGCCTTGGGAGCACATGATGATGTGGGACTTAACAGTATGTCTCTCCCCACGCATGCAGCGCACAAACCGGATACCAAAGGATATACACGTGGAGCCGGAGAAGTTTGCAGAAGATCTCATCAGCAGGCTGGAAGGAGTGCTGCGGGAGAGGGAGGCGCAGGAGAAACTAGAGGAGCGGCTGAAGAGAGTACGACTGGTATGCAACTATTAACTAATCTCGGAACCATCTTTTGCTGATCTCAAAGCCCTTCGGGGGCTACGTTTATATCTTATGCACAGGAATGGGAAGTGTTTTTGGGTGATCCTTTAAATGCTACCCTGTTCGCACCGGGGGAAAAAATGCTGAAGCTATATTTTCATATTATTGAATAATGAACTAGAACTTGAGATTCTTTTTTAAAATCCCCCCCAGAAATGCTGAAGCAATATTTTCACATTATTGAATAATTGTGAATGAATTGAATAATTTATGTAGGCTATTATTCCATGTATGGGAGTGACAGCTTTGACGCTCATGAAGTAGATCATTTATGACGTAAAATTAAAACCTCACTTAAAATATACACACACATTTCGTAACAGAAAATAATGTATTGCAATATGGTTTGCTTTATGTGCTCTTCAAATGTTAAATATTTATATTAAAACTACAATGGGATAAAACAGATTCATAAAAATTCTCTGACCATGAATAACTTTAACTTAAATTCATCAGACCTATAATTAAATTAAATTAACTAGGTCAGCAGTAAAAGTGGGAAATGGCTTTATGTATCCTTTGGAGAATTCCATACTTGGTCTTTTGTTGACGTCGCTTTTCCCCCCAGTATCATTCTGAACACCTGCACACTGGAGCCACTTGTGAGGCCGAAGCAGTGAAATGCCTTTTTGAAGTCAGTTGGACAGTGATGAAACTGCTTGCCTGCATCGTTTAATGAAATCTCCGTCAGTGCAGCTAGCCAAGTATTAAGTCTCAAGGGGGATAATTTATGTGTTTTGGGCCCTGCAGGCAGAGAAGTTGCCATCACAGACAGAACTTGAGGTGTCTTCTGTTGAGAGCTGGGAGCGAGTGAGAAATGGCATTGTCTTCGTCGACCCTATGTTGCCGTCTTGGCTCAGACTATTCACCTTGCTTTCGTATAGTTACATTTTTTATTTCTTATTGGGTGAAGAGTAGAAGGGGCAAATGAGAGCACACCAACTTGGTGCACACACAACAAGGTAATGGCATGCAAATCTCTGCTAGATCCCCCCCGTCAGAAAGTCCCGAGTACCAAACCACCCAGGAATCTGCTACCTGTAGAGCATCAAAGCCTTGCTCATAAATTGTCCAACGTGGTGTGCCAAGGGTTTCCATGTTGAAATGCCATCAAAAGCATTTGGAAAAGAGGCAGCGGAGAAGCCAAGCAGGGCTGAAATGTGTCTTTAGAAATGAAGTTGTAATAGCTCCATGAATAGCTCTCAGTGCGGTTCATGCTAACACAGATGTCCACACCCGGGGCAGCGATATGCACACAAATAGGAGTCACTGTCACTGGAAATTTGCGTGAATTGAGAAGTTGCAGATTGTCTATACACAAAAATCCTGAGTGATAATTTAACTGTGATAGTGGATAAAAAGCAAGGCTTTTGCACACCTACATGGCGACAGGTGCGTAGGAGAAGGACAACCAAGTGCCCGACGTACTGAAAAAGGAAAAATCTTCTGCACACTGTCTTCAAATGCAGTTGAAAAGTTTTTTAAGGGAACAGCAACGTTTCGGTCTATTTGACCTTCATCAGGCTATCTTTGGTGTGGTGCGTCGTGGTCGCGCATCATCCTTCCAAAACTCGGAAGACAGTTGACTGGCCTCAAGTAGCCTACCCCCTGCTATATTATTATTATATCACAACATAATGTTATATAATTTACCTAAATGGCATAATATCAACAAGGATAGTATGATTAAATAAAAGGTTAGGATTATGCCTTTTTCAGAAATGATTTTGGACGAATCCTTCTTTTCACTCCTCTTTGGAAAATCCTGGTGTGACGCATGGGTTATAGATTCACGGTCGGGAAAACTTGGGATTCCCTTCTCTCGTACCGGTGGTATATGTCCCGCGGACCGGACCGGACCGGCACCGGTCCACGTACCGGTGGTTGGGAACCTCTGTTCTAAAGCATGATTTATAGGCAAATCCACTTCATGGTTTCTCAGTTGGAAATCTGTTGCTGAGCAACACAGTTGACACAAAGAATTGTCACCCAACCCCACCACACACACACACTATAACAATGACATCACAACTGTACCCCCCCCCCCCCCCCTGTACACACACTCTCTACTAAGGGAAAACGAAAAAATGTCCTCACTCAGTTCAAAATGGATGTAGTGACTATATTTCTAGCTGAAACATCACAAAGGCACGTATGTCATGCTGCATACATTACAAACAGTACATGGCAGCAACTGCACATTTGACTGACCATCCTATGCATGTTCTACCTCATCATCTCTGCAGTAATATTAAAGAACCCCATAGCAACTCATTAGCATGTTGGTTCAAATCTGCCATCTGCAGGTTGGAATGACTATAACACATTACACGGTTATTATGTGTCCTTATTTTAACCAAAACGAGTCGTGGTCACTATGAAAACAAACAAACAAACGGCTATTGGGGGGAAAAAAGAAGCTTATTACCCCCAAAACCTTCCGGGTGACTGTTGTGTACCGTATATAATTCTGATGTTTAAAAGGATCCTTGTATGCCTTCATTAATAATACCTTATAATTACCCTCTAAATTAAATAAATAAAAATAAATATTTAGTTGATCAATTTCACTCAATAGGGACAGCAATGTGTGGTCCAGCCCTATGGAACGTACAGAATGCTAACTAAAAAACAACTTAATTCTTCCTAAGGTTAATACAGAACAAGAATGACACGCGTATCATTAACAGCCATGTGAAACAAGCGTTCTCCGTTGTGCATCTGTCCCCCCTTTTCTTTCTTTTTTTTATGATGTTGTATTTTATTTTGTATTTTTTTGCGCTGGGTGAGCAAATCCGTGCAAGTGGATAGGAGGGGAATTCTGGTGCCGTCTCTATTATTCATAACTCTATGTCTATCCCTCAACAGGAGGAGGAAGAGGATGATCTCGACGTCTCCGCGGCCACTTCATCGTCCAATCACAGGCTTCCGCCCGGCGTGGCCTATCCGCAGCATTACAGCTCGCGCTACGCCGACGTCGGCTACAACAACGGCCCCCTGCAGAGAGACATCGGCTACAACGGCCCGCTGCAGAGAGACGCTCACGAGGAGAACCCCGAGAGCATCCTGGACGACCACGTCCAACGCGTCATGAAGACGCCCGGTTGCCAGTCGCCAGGCACGGGCCGCCATTCCCCCAAGTCCCGCTCCCCGGACGGCTTCCCAGGAGGCAAAGCGAACGGAAATGGAGTGCCTCTGTCTTCCTCGGGCCAGGGCAAACATCCCGCCGCCAGGCACGGGCCAAAGGGAGACACCAGCAGCCACCTCTACCACCACAAGCACGTGCACCACATCCATCACACGGGGGGAGGGGGGAAGCCCAAAGAGCAGGTGGAGGCAGAGGCTGCCATGCGTGTGCACGGCGCCTTCCCCTGGGGCACGGAGAACAGTCATTATGGCTCACAGTCTCGGAATTATGCAGACGGCCTAATGCGCGCCAACCCGGCGGACCCCGCTGGTTACAGGTATGAACCCAACTCAGACACTGTGTACTGTTTTTCTTTTTTCAATCGTCTCCAATCCTAGCATCTCTATTCTGAGCAAAAATAGAAGAACTTTTGGTAAAAAAATAGATGAACATTCAGCGGAAATAGCAGATTTACAAGCACAGCACAACCTGTTGTGCACTTGTATATGGTCTACTTTCGGTAACTTATTTTCATTGTCCGTCTAGCAGCAAAGGTGGCATGGCATGTAAGAGAACGTTCAAGAAAGGCGAGGAGTCGGCGCGGCCTGGCGAAACGCCGCTGCCTCCGGAGGAGATGGAGAGGAACCAGAAGATCCTTCTGTGGATGATGGAGGGAGAGAAAGAGAGCGGGCGCCTGCATAAGAAGAGTCCATACGGGTAAGTAAACCGTAAACTGCCTGCTTGAGACCTGAGGTCGATTCTACAAATGTCAAAGAGCTCGGCTACAAATGTCGAAGTCTCGTCTATCGCGGGATGTGGATGGAGTGGATGGAGCTCACGCTTTACGGCTGAAACACAGCCTGTTGGATACGTCGTTTGAAAATGACCGACTTAAAAAGAATTACGTTTTTATCGTTTGTCTTCAAGGAGCACCACGGGGTCCAAGAAGACCGCGGCGGAGAGGCCGGGAGGAGTGCACCCGTGGGTCAGCGCCCAGCTACGGAACAACGTGCAGCCGTCGCATCCCTTCATCCAGGACCCCACCATGCCCCCCAACCCGGCCCCCAACCCCCTCACCCAGCTGGAGGAGGCGCGGCGGCGGCTCGAAGAGGAGAAGAAGAAGTCTGGAACCTTGCAACCCAAGCAAAGGTGAGGTTTTTTTTTCCCGGGGCCAAGAGGCCGACATATTCCATGAACTAAAAGCGTCAAGGTTCACGCGCGAGTGTTTCCTTCCAGCCGCCGATGTTTTTCCAGCACGAGTTGTTTCACTTTAACAAGGGACAATTCCGAATCAGCTTTATTGTCACATCACAGTTTTACAAGTAAAAAAAGTGGGTGAAATTCGTTTTTGTGCATAGTTCCCATCATGCACATTTTCCAAGAAAAACAAATAAAGGGAAGAAGAGAGGGGGAGGGAGGGGGGGGGGGGGGGGTAAGGAGATCAAGGCAGGAAAGAAGAGAGTTTGAGACGTCTACAAACACAAAGGGGTGGGAAGTTTGACACTGTCTAATTGGCATCGAATGTCCTTCATTTCCATTTTCTCTTTGGTCGATAAGCTTGATATAATCGCAGGACTTTAATATCAGAGTGCATGTAAGCCAGGCGTTAACTTACACTGTATGATGTGTATGTTAGATCTAGCCTGCGGAACTACCGTCCCCCACACACACACACACACACACACACACACACACACACACACACACACACACACACACACACACACACACACACACACACACACACACACACACACACACACACACACAGAGCAGTCCATGTGTCTAACTGCTGGGATTGTCCGGTCCCTCAGGTATGTGATGGAGGTGATCCAGAGGGGTCGCACTGCCCTAAGGCCTGCACTATTCCCTCCGCTCAGCGTGGTGCCCGCCGTCTCTGACACTGAGCTCTCCGAGTCTGAGTACGTCCTAACCAGCCCACCCCCCCCCCCCCCCAACTCTCCCCTCCCTCCCACTAGTCCCATCCCATAGACATGTCAAAGGTCACCCCCATCTCTTACCTCCCATGCCCATCGCTGGCAGTGTAGAATGCGAGCCCGATCTCACCCAACCACAGTGAAATAACACGGATTGGCAATTCCGTACATACGCTGTCTGCTAGAAAACCCCAAAATCTGTACATATTACACTACTATACTGTTTTGGCCCCGACGGAGGCGTGGATTTCACCACATTATCTCAGTTGGGCCAAATGCGCTCCCCACAACATTATTTACGATTCTGTGATACTGGCTTGCAACTCGGCCGGGGCTGAGTCTGCTCAATCAAACTTCGCCACATTCGCCACGGCGACTCGCTCGCTTTAGCCCGCCCAGTGGTGACTCTCGTTGCTCAAGTTTGCCCCTCCGTCGTTGGGGAGGATTTCAGTGTAATATGTACGGATTTGGGGGTTTTCTAGTAGTGTATGTACAAAATTCAATCTGTGTTATTTCACCGTGTTTGGGTGAGATCGCGATGAGAATGCTGTGTGTATGGGCTAACGGACACTGCTGTGTGCATTTATGTATTTGTAGACCCACCAGGTTATTTAGTAGTCAATAATAATACATCATTGCTTCTGGTGAATTTAATGTGCTTTGTTACTTGGAAGTAGCCAGTATCCCCCTTGTAGAGTCCCAGGCAGTATCCCTGTTTTTTTATTTTTTATAATGCAATTAATTGTTGTGTTTGTTATGTCTGAATGTGTGGGGGGGATTGCTTGATTTCTTTAACACATCAACCCCGTGGCTCGTCCATTACATGTTGAATCATTACCCATTGCAAGGAAAGGAAATTGATTTTTTTTTAAGTCATTCTGTAATCACTAATCAATGTCAAAGAACTGAATTTATTTATTACATGATACATCTCGCTTAGAGTGATTATTATTATTATGATTGTTATTATTGTTGTTGTTTTCAGTATGAGAGATGGTAGCAGAGACAACGTGCAAAGATTGCACTGTGTACTGTACTGGCTGATGGAGACATGGTGCAGTCTAGGGACAAGGCTAGTTTTTGATGCCGTCTTTCAGAGCACGGTGTCTGTTTGATGTTCCCATGTCTCTTCTCTTCATAAGGGTAGTCCAGGGATGCAGGGGAACAAGGGAGCTGTATTGAGAGGAGCAGATGAAAGGCAGATAGCCTCGCATTGCCCGTGGATATATCAGTCCATTAGACCCAGGAGGACTGGGATTGAGTACTTTGTATGCCTGTTGAACACTGCAATCGGCCCCGTGTTGGCTTCAGTTAATGTAGCCCTCGAGGAACACCACAGTTGCTTTTGAAAACGGGAGGCACCATTAACTCAATAACCTGAACTCTGTGGAGTTGTGAAATATTATACAAAACTTGTGGGTTGTGAATAGTTGATTCTTACAAAATGCCCCTGTTCAGTGCCTTGTTGTTTGTTGTCGAGGCACAGCTGTGTACTGTTGGTGAAAGTAATAGGTGTTAGGGCAGGGCGATATGACTTCAAACCAATAGCACCATTGTTTCATACTTTTGTCTCAATTACGATCAATGAACCTTTTTTTTTTAAAGAAAAAGCAAAAGTAGCCAATCTACAAACTCACGACACGTTGCAGATTGCACGTTGCCGATATTTTCACTTCTTTGTACACCACCATTGTACATCAAAGAATTATAAAGGGTCAAGTGGTTAATCAGACTAATCAATTTAGTTGATTATAAAAACAATCAGATTGTTCACTGTTCAGCAATAGAATTATTTTGTGTTGATTCCACAGATATATAGCAAAATATATAAACTTGCTTCTCGATTATTTGGTTATAAGTTGGTTATTAGTTCTAACTATGTATCGGTTCAAAATATTTCCGGTTAATTGCCCAACCTTAGTAGGTGATCATAATAATAGGACATATCCCCCTCTCAGTGGTCTCAAACAAACAAGTGGAAGGTTTCATTTCAAACATATTTTCAGATGGGGAAAGAATGTGTGACAAAAGAGTGCAATTTTAAAACAAGCTACGGATGAGGATACGAAACTAACCAAGCCAGGGAGCTAGAAAATAACGGCATCGGACGTGCAGTCAGTATCTGCTGTAGGAAACTGTTATTGCTTTTTCCACTGAGTTGATGAGGTGTAATGGTAACTGAGAGCAGGTGTTGGTGCCGGCGCTATAGATGCCTGGAGGAACATCTTGAATAACGATTTGTTCTCATGATATCATTTTCTATCCCAACATTGCTCATAGAAACTAGCTACTCTGTTTCCTGAACTGTCCGCGACTCCGCGCTTTACTGGGGAGCAAGCAAAGTGCTCTTTTAAGTTTTAACCACTTAAACCATATACTTTTTTGACCGATGTCTCCAAGGGGTGTATACTTGGTCCCATCCTTTTTCCCTCTCTACACCAATTCTCTTTGCCAAAAATAGCCGATCTACAATCTGACAACGCATTGTGAGCAGTTATTTCCCCCCGATTGTTCACTTAGTATGATGACATGCCCAGAAAAGGGACGCCATGGTTCATGTAGTTGATAAACCTTTAAAGCTTTTCGCATAATTTTGGCAGGCATATACATTTCTATATTTTATTCATTTCTTGACATCATGATCTTGCAAGTCTTATTATTTCATGGAAATGCATATTTTGTATGTAGTGTATGCATCTCTTCACATTATATAAAAGGCCACAGCTACTTTGACTTTGATGGAAATGTAATCTTTGCCAGGTGGAAGTAAATACCTAAAAAAGGCTGCGTTTCCTCTCACATTCTACTCGACTTGGACGAGAGAGGAAAAACAATATTTAGATTTTTTTTAAAGAATTGCTTTGTTCTTTCTTTAGATGTAACATCAATATTTACCCTGCAGTCGAATGCGGAAATGATGATCTTGAGTGATGAACTGACAAATTGTTATTGAAATACTACAGATGTTACTGTATATTGTCTCTGCAGTCCTCCCAGGTCTAAGGGTAAATGCAGACTGTGATTTGTCTTTGCAACATTATCATACAGTACATTATAATTTGCCATAACACAAAGTATAAAGCAGGCTTAAAGTCTTCGGTTTGAGCTAGTCTGAGAAGGACCCCTACTGAGATGTTGATGGCAGCTAAGAAAATGTCTCATTCTAACTTGATGGACATGAAATATGAAAAGGTGTATTTATTATTATTTTTGTCTTTTTGTTTGGCAGACATAAAGCAACTAAAAAGTCCCCTTGTGAGAACATTACAGTGGCCTACTACTTCTGTGGAGAACCTATACCATACAGGACATCTGTCAAAGGGAGGATTGTCACGCTGGGCCAGTTCAAGGAGTTGCTAACTAAGAAAGGGAGTTACAGGTGAGTGCAATGTTTAACACCACATTCAATGTATTCACGCCATCAGTATTAATGTTTAGAATAGTGCAGGCTTTCGTTTGCAAATTTGTAGTTGCAATAGATCTGTTTTAAATATACTTAGTCCAAAATAATCCAGTGTTAATCCAATAACAAATAATAATAATAATAATAATAATAAAAACATATTACGAATGTGTAATTACTAGAATAAGATTTCTATTATTATATTTTCATAAAAAAGACATCTCCATTCCTGCAAGATAAAACCTAGTAAACCACAGGACATACTGTACGGGTTAGACAACCAGTCTTGAAAAAAATGAAATTACTTTGAGGAGTATTGACTAAGCTGATTAAGTGGACAGGAAGTACAATTACCTTGGTAAATGGCAAATAAATACATGTATACATACAAAAGGGGGTTTAGTTGGTAGAATGGGGTCTAGATATTAATGTAGAGTGGATCTTAACTTTTCTTTTCTTCTCGTATAAATGATTGTAGGTATTATTTCAAGAAGGTAAGCGACGAGTTTGACTGTGGAGTGGTGTTCGAAGAGGTACGTGAAGATGACGCTATCTTGCCCATCTTTGAGGAGAAGATTATCGGGAAAGTTGAAAAAATAGATTGAGATGTTGATTGAAGAGGAAGGTGTCTAAAGAAGTCTGTCTTTGGTGGAATCGATAAGCGGTTGGATGGAAAACGAGGAAGTGTTCAGAATGGATAACCGGCAGTGGCATGGGGAAAGGAAGTGGCGAAGTAGGAGGTGGATCTGGAGAGGGAATGCAGCGCGAAAAGAAAGGGCCTGACAGTGGCCGCCGCGGTGGGTGACTTTGTGACTTTTAAGACATACGTATGTAGTCTTTTTCTAAATCTGCTCAGTGCCCTCCTTGCATTATACTGAGTACCACAAGACATTGGACTAGAAGAAAAGACCTCATTCTCTTCTTTGTCTGGAGTGTAATGTAGCAATGTAAAGTTTGATTAGATAAAAAAATGGACTACGAAAGTGCTACTAAAGCTGCATTATTTTTGATATGACTTATCAGAAGGTATCCTTTCTAATGTAACCACGCTTGTAATTTTTATATGTATTGGTACCAGATATTGTACAGTTTGTCTGTTTAAAAAAATAACAAAGTTTTATATCTATTTAAGTATTTAAAAGATCTGTCAGTTTCAATCTTATATAAAAGCACTGTCGCAGTTCCAACTCAACATGATCACGACCTTCGATAGGGATGGTTTTTCGTATAATTTGTGACGGCCTTCAGGAACTATTATTGTCCATGCTATACCAAGTGCATTTAACACTCAACGTCAGTACTCTGTTAAGTGGCATCCCAGCCATATTATTGTGGCACTTTCACTGTATTATAGGCTACAACCCTGACTATGTTTACATGTAATCTGCAATTGGATTATCTGCCTTTCCCCCGTGGGAATTTCATTGGAAATTTGTATTGGAAAAAAAAACACCAATGTTCATATGCTTGAAGGAAAGAAAAACATTGCAATCAATCGCTATGAGGTTGTTTCAGATGGATTAGGACTTGTGGTCATGACAGGTTGTATGCAAATGTATCCAATGAACACCATTACATGCCATCATGCCATTCTCTGTACCCAATCCACATGAAGCAGAAAGAAAATCATCATAACCACTTAAACCCTTTTATATATTTTGTCCCCCAGGGTCTGTACTTAATCGCCCAATCTCTTTGCCATGCATTGTGAGCTTGTAGATCTACAATTTTGCCTAATGTTCACTCATTACGATGCACCCATGAGGATGCTAGGGTTCATGTGGTTACATTGTATGTTAATGAGTACAACAAAATCATATTTGTGACTGACATAATGTAAGCACATTTGTGCCCAAAATCTGGGCATGCACTTTCCATTATACTTTTGACTTATATTAATTTTATATAGGAAGTTACGTTTATTTTTTTTCTTTATTTTTTTCTTTTAAGCATAACATGACTTGGTTTTATATCATCTGTGCATCAACTGAACAAATGTGCATGGCGTTTTAGAAATGTCACCGTTTCTCCTGATCAAAATGACATCATTGTGCCTATAAGGTGTGTTGAGGTATAAGAAAACATCAAAACATTTCATATTGAAACATTGCTACTTCTGAAAAAAAATAAGAAAGGAAAAAAACGAATGCAAGTGTGTAGTATACTAATACAATCTTGACTTTATGGGTGCTCATAGCATGTGGTTTTCAACCCTTCGCATCAAGGTCCATTATTTATTCAGCATTTGAGCCACCGACCACCCACCATTTGATGAGGTTTAGCCTCTCAGACCCAAAACGAAAGAATATTTTGTTATCGCAAACGCAAATAACAAACACAATTCCATGCTGTTGGCATACGTTGATCAAAATAACAATTATTCTACATTCTCTAATATTGTATAGACTTCTTGTAAATTAAGTAATGCAGATGTTTCACAATAATGTAACTCTTGGGCATTTTACACTCTCAAGAGATCTATAAGCAACTCTCCATCATTCAGCTGGGGACCACCTGGAACCCGCTCAAGGACCACTGGTTGAAAACCACTGTTTTGAGGCATTCATTCAGAAAGCACTGAAGTCCACATTGAAACTATAATCGGCTGCATTTAAGCATAGTCAGCGTTGATGGTCCTCAGTGGTTTTCAACCCTTTACATTTCAAGGCCCATTTATTTTTATTCTGCATTAGAGTCACGGACCACCATTTGATGAGACGAGAAAGAATATTTTGTTGTTGATCAAAATAACAATTATTCTACATTCTCTAATTGTGTAGACTTCTTGTAAATTAAGTAATGCAGATATTTGACAATAATTTAACTCTTGAGAGCGTAAAATGAAACCAAATGGACCCGTACGGGTCCATTTGGATTAATTTTACGCTCTCAAGAGTTAAAGACCTACAAGGGTCCATTTGGTTTAACAACTCTCCATCATTTAGCTGGGGACCACCTGGGACCCCCCCCTCAAGGACCACTGGTGGTCCCCGGACCACTGGTTGAAAACCACTGAGCTATGATAAATGATTTCTCCAGGATGCCCTCCACTCAACTCACACTGATCATGCCTGTGTAGTGCTTTGTATTTACTTTTTATGTTTCTTTTTTTGTTTGTTTGTTTTTTAATCTAGTCCCTGTTTTGTCAGGCGACGACGACACACGTTGAGGTTCAGAATGTGGACTGGAAGTACTGTATTCAGAATGACCCCAAGCTCAGTATTGTATCATGTACCGGTATCAGTGGTGGACAAAGTAAATATAAGTATTCAAAAGTACAAATTACGAAGTGCATTGCTGAATTGAAAAGTAGGACATTTCCCAAATGTTTTAAAACAAAAAAAGTAAATATCTGAAATAAAAAATACTAAATAGTGAAAATAGCAGATCTTGTAGATCGGCTATTTACACTTTCATTCATAATGTACTTAGTTACTATCCACCACTGAACGGTGTGTTTTTTATATAGACAGTTCATGCTGTGTGCCAGCAAGTATCATCCTAAAGCTATTTAGAAGTGAAATGCTTGTGCGATGTAAGCATTTGAAGTGTAAGCAAGTGTTATACACTGACAGTCAAACAGTTAATTCGTTCTCTAATTGCGTCTACCAGACACTGAAACGCAGCAATCGTGTTTATGTCTGTTTTTGTATAGGGCTGATCCCAGCTCGAGAAAGATTGTCATCCAATTAGCCAACGCCTTTCTTTCATTGGCTTTTCCCACGTTACTGTCCTTGTAAATGAATGCTTATATGCACAACGATTCACAACGAATAGATCCTGGGTTTATCAAATATCAACATGTGTATTACTTTAATGGTGCAAGAGGGAGAAGGGAGTTATAGAATGGAAAACAAATTGATGAGCCAACAAAAACAATAATAATCAAATGAGATTGGATTTATTGATGGATCAATTGAGTGGGTGTAGCCCTAAGTTCCTAATGCAAAATAATTTGTGACTTGTAGCCTTTAACCCTTTGGCTTAACATAGCTAAATTTGGTGCCTGGCAGGATTTGATTATTAGTGTAAAATAATAATACTTTTTGTTCTAATAGGTCACATTACACCAAAGAGAAAACAGTAGTAACAGCTAGATGTTGTTAATAAGCTTGTCTCCTTACGTTACTCCTTACTCTTTATTTACCCTGTCACCTGGGTAGACTCTTCATTTTGTGATAAAAAAATGTCTTGATCTCTTTGATTATCCAAATCCTTGTGTCAAAGTCGAAGCTCTTGCACAGAATGACAGAATGTTTTAAAGAATGGTTCAGGTGCATAAGATGACAGCCTCCCGTTTGGATGTCGTTAACCTGTTCTACACTGCAAATTGGCTCCACATGAACCCATTTAGACCTGAGGACGCATCTGTGTCACCTTATAGCTTTTAACCACTTTAACCGTTATTTTAAACTTTAGCTGTTGAAAAATAGCAGATCTCAAACCCTAACCTAACCATAAACGAAAGCACGGGAGCGCGCATGCATGTCCGACCGTTGTTTCCGCATGTACGACCTTTGGTGTGTCGGATCTGTGTGTGCATCCCACGACTACAAGCTCATAGCGGTGCCGCACTACGACCTTGTAGATCTGGTATTTTTGAATAATCGTGAAAATGTGCAAATCTTTGACTATTCTTTCACATTGAACGTTTTTAGCTCAAATATTTGCTTCTGGCCAAATACTGAGGGATCATTCTGGGGATCCTTGTCATGAAAATGTTTGAGAACCACTGACATAGTCAGGATTTAGAAGATATTTGTAGAATCTGATCCTCAGGTCTAAATGGTTCAATGTCTGATTTACTTCATGATTTATTTTCAGAAACCTCACGAAACACTGGGTTAGGGATCAATAGAATGGCTTCTGAATGTTGTTCAATCGCATGTGCATACATCATGTGTGGTGTATTGAATGGGTAGCGTTTTATAAGATTGCCTCCCGGGTGCACATTCAACACAAGGATAGGCCGAGAAGACCAAGCAATGTCAATCCTTTAGGCTGCCATTTTGTGCACCTTTACCCATTGTGCTGGAGTCCGCAATGAGGAATGTGGTAGTTCATTGTCTTTGTAATTAGAGTGGAAAAATAGGTATTATGAGCAGAGTGGACCTTCAAATCAGAGTGCTGTAATTGTTGGGTGTTGTGTTGCATAGATACCCAATGTAAGGAATATCTCCTTTTCTGATGCTGTTTTTGTATTTATTTAGAAGCACATTTCTTTATCTGTATAATTTGTAAGTAACATACAGTCCAGTGCATTATCCTCCACTTTTCCTTACAAGAACACCTTGTTTGTTTGATTGTGAGAGGTTTACTCCATGACCTTAAAGGAACACTTCACCTCTTTTCACTAATGCTCACTATTATCACGGTACAATTTCTCGCTCTATATCGACTCCGAGACATGCTGTAGTAGATCTGATCAGTGGTTCCCAAACTGTGGGTGGGGAGAAAATGGCCCTATTTTTATTTTCCCAAAAAGTTTTATTTATTTAATTATTTAAATTTATTTTATAAATTAAAATACCGGTATAATTCAAACATTTCAAAAATAATTCCATACATAAAAATAAGAAGTAGTTTAAGAAGTAATGAAAATAGATGGCTTACAAATGTACCTGACTTCAGTTAGGATTTTAATTCAAGCTATTGGAAACTCTGGGTTTTCCTGGAATGTTAGCACACTACTAAAATAGTAGCCAGTTATTAGCAACTTTTTTGAAATTTCAAGTGCACAAAAATATGATATCAATAATGTCCGATGATTGAAGTGTTCCTTTAAAGATGTGGATACACAACCATCACATTGTCTGTGCCGGGTGGAAAACTTGTTTGTCCAAAACTGTTACTTTTCAAGAAATGCAGAAAAATAACCTCTGTATTTATAAAACACACAGACTTGACCACTTTCAACCTGGCATCCCTATTTTGGGCATGTCATCATAGGCAAAATATTTAAAAGATTTCTCGCAAATAGCCAATCTTCAAGCTCAACGCATTGAGATTGCAGATCAGCTATTTTCTCTTAACTTTTACGCGACACTCATATGAGCATGAAAAAGTACATTAAAAGGATGACATATGGAGATACAAGTTTTCTATCCACCAGCAATACTCTGTTTTGTTTGATCTTTTATTGTTCAGTGTTTCTTTCCAAGCGGAGGGTATCAAATCATGAAACGATTACTGTGAAATCCCCTAAAGGTGATCTTACCTTATTTAAGATCATTGAAATGTACATAATAAACATCAGAGTGCCTTTATTACAATCTTAATGATGTCTGCTAAGTGATTGTCAGTCAGATCAATTTACCAGGGACTAGCTTTATACAGTACTTATTTTAATTTTGTTGTGCAAAGTACATTCTGTTTTAAGTGTTTGTCTGGAGTCGGTCTCGTCTTTGTAAATATGTATTATTGTGTGATCAACCAGCAGCCCAACTAGCACATGTGGTACCCTGGGACCTGTTTCTTTTTGCCAACTAGTGTCGTTATCATTTTAAGGTACTTGGACATTAAATACATGCAATAAACCACAGCTTGACTACTGACTATGCTTGGCTATATATTAAATGGTGGAAAAAGTACTCAAATGTTTTACTTGAGTAAAAGTATCAATACTGCAATATAGAAATACTCTGTTACAAGTAAAAGTCCGTAATTCAAAATGTACTTCAACGGTAAAATGACTCATTGGGCAGAATGTCTCATTTCTCACAATGCGCATTGTGATCGGCTATTTTCAAATGGCCGAAATGTAGTGGTGACTGTATGTTTTGTAATAATAATCAACATCTAAAGTAACTAGTAACTAAGGTTTTTAAGTTATTGTAGTAGAGTAAAAGTACAAATAATTGCCTCTGAGATGTAGTGGAGTTCAAGTAATTATTGGAAATTGGAAATACTCAAGTACAAATACCTCAAAATTGTACTTAAGTACAGTACTTAACTAACTTAAGTAGTTACTTTCCACCAATTGTATTGATATTAAGTATGTTGTGTTTCTCTGTGTCTTCAAAATCAACCAAACTGATATTTCTCTAAAAGAACAAAATTTTAAACAACCAAATGTATATATTTTTGGCTAGATTTAGTAGTGAGTTCTGGTTTATTAACCAGGCTAGTGAGTTTGGCCTTCACCTGAAGGCTGCTGCAGTGCTGTGGTACGGACTGAAGAGGGCACTGTTGGTCCTCAAGTAATATTTTCAACTTGCAGTTTACTGCTCCACTTGTCTTACAGTATGATTGATTGATTGATTGAAATATTTATTAACAGTTTGCAGAATTACAGTACATTTCAAGCACAAACTCAATACAAAGGCTGTTAACTGTGAGTGGACGACCCAATTAAGCATTACACTTGTTTACAAGAGGGTCCACCATGTTCAATTCATCAAAACATTTAGAGACGTACAAATAGACACTTCTATATTATAGACAAAGAACAGAACAGGAATTCATCATAATGGAGGTAAAAAGGGAAAAGAAACATATACAGTGAGGGAAAAAGGGGTGGGGGGGATTCAGATTTTACGGGGGCCAGTTTAGAATTGCAGCCATCCGTAGGTGCCCTTTGAGAGCGGTTTTGAAGGAGTCAAGGGATTCGCATGTCTTAATGACTGTTGGTAGGGCGTTCCACATTTTGGTGGCATAGGAGCGAAAATAATTTAGTTAAGGGCCTTTGAGGTGCTGTGGTACCAGGAGGTGCATGCATAGTCAAAGAAACCTTGTACGAGGGCTTCTGTTAAGGTCTTCAAGGTGTTTTTGTTGACCAGTGAGGAGATCCTGTAGGGAATCTTGTTCTTTGGTTGACTTTTTTGATTACATTGGTGGCCATTTTATCACCGAAAAGATTAGCCTCCAGGATGGAACCTAGGTAGGTAATTTCATCTTTACGTGTGTGGTATCTGGTGGAACCACAATTCACATTTATATAGCTTATATCATGTTAAATTAGACATAGACTAAATTCACATCTAAATTTGTAGGCCTGATTAATACTAGCTATAGAACTGACCAACAGGGTAGACATTTAGGCACCTTTCACAGCCTGCACTATATGGTAAATAGGCTATAGGCCTACTTTGATCTAGCAGCACCTAGACTAGATAGGTCTCCTGTTCGTGTGATAACATTGTCACCCACTCTAAGCCATTTGCTTTGCTGAGATTACTATTAGAGATAGCTTGTTATCAGCGCGCCAGGTGCAGATTCTACCGAGTTCAGAGCTGAGGGCCTTTTCAACCTGCAGTTTGTTCCTGTCCGAGACTAGCAGTGCCGAGTCATCTGCGAACAGGAACAAGTTGCAGTCACAAGCTGAAGTCATATCGTTAAGTACAAGTACAGTTGTACTGTACTTTGACAATAAATTTAATCTCATCTCATCATCTCATCTCAACATATATTAGGAACAGTAAAGTCCCTAGTATGCTTCCTTGTGGAACGCCACAGCTCACTGGGAGGGGGGGGGTCCACCATCTGTTCTCTCCCCTCCAGGTAGGATTGCATCCAGCTCACTGATGTGCTATCGAAACCAATTGCTTTAAGCTTGTTAACTAGTATGGAGTGGTTCACGGTGTCAAAAGCCACCAAAGCCAAAAGCCACCAAAGTATTGTCCACTCATTCAGACTGTGTGTGTGTGTGTGTGTGTGTGTGTGTGTGTGTGTGTGTGTGTGTGTGTGTGTGTGTGTGTGTGTGTGTGTGTGTGTGTGTGTGTGTGTGTGTGTGTGTTTGCTTCTTTCTTCAGCTACATTTGCAAACTACTGTGCCGATCAGCATCATATTTCCTGTGTACACGCTGTAGGCCATGTAACTCAATTCAAATCAGTCAATGGCGATGAATTATGCAATTCAAGCTGCTCACCCCATCATTCAATAGCACAGCAACGGTTGGCAAGTGCTCAATATCAGCTTGAAAGCTTTTACCCCAACCGTTAACCATCATGAAGCCAATATACAGAGTCATCATCATCATCGGCGGTCACTTGTATCCGAGTATGACTGTCTCCATGGTCTTTGTGGGTCCTAAGATGTGAATGGAGGCTGATTCTGGACCCGATGACTCTGGTGCAGTGTGGAGAGGGGAATCCCGGGAATGTAGTGGTGGGTTTGGGTTGGACCTGTTTATTGGATGCTCTCTCTTTTTTGAGTCTGCAGCTGAGCTTGTCCTGTGCACCATGGCGGAGGTCATCATCGTATTTTGCAGCACCCTCACGGACAAGGTTTCTCCAGGTCGTCCTGTCTGTTGCCTTGTCTTCCCAAGCTTTTAGGACAATGTGGCACTTCTTTAGGTGTGTTTTAATGTTGTCCTTGTCGTATCTGATGGAACCACATTTCATTAATATAGCATAAATAACCATGTTTTCAGCTAAAGTGTAAACCCGGATCTTTGTCTCCCCTGAGAGAGAGACATGTTCGGACAGACCCACAGCAGCAGGCCCTGTAGGGGTCCCTGTATGCTAATTAGATCAGCTGCTGATAGTGAGAAAATAGCCAGGTCTCCTCTGTGCTTCCTGGTGTTGACCATTTGGTACAGGGGGGTTGAGACCACCTTTGCATTTTCCCTTTGATGTCTCTGTCTTTGAGTGAACTTCATCCTTATATCTCTTCTTTTGACCTCCCGGGGCCTGTTTCCCTTTAACAAGCTGGGAGTACAGGACTTGTTTTGGGAGGCGAGAGATGAGAGTCAGGCATGCGGACAACATGGCCGGTCCATCTGAGCTGGTTTTGGGCAATGGTGGCAGTGATGGTGAGAACGTCAGCCTCCTCCAGTGCGGCGATCCTCCCAATATACAGTACAGAGTACAAGTACGAGCTCAAACACATTGTTGATCGGCAACACCAACTCTTAAGGGCATGGATAGGCCATGGGGCATGTGGCCCCATGGCCTATCCATGCATTCAGAAAGGTAAGAAATGGTTGGCATTTTTTGTGTGATGTAGAGTAGAGAGACAGTGGCATGGAATCCATTATAATAAATTGATATCACAGGCTATTTGAGGAGGCTTGATTAGCTGTACCACAGAAGAGGATCAGCCCATTGACATGTTCATAGAGCAACATGCAGTGAGTATTGTTATTACAATCATAATACAAACAAGCAGGTGCTGTGCTACCCTTTTTTCAGTCAGTATCATTTTGGATAATGGATGATTTTATTTTGGGTACAACAAAATTATCTAGATGGCATATCATCAATCCAATGCAAAAAGAGCGATAGAATGCATAGATGTTCGTAGCAGTATTAAATAAATAAAATGTGAAGTGAGAGGCGCTCTTATTATAATCATACGTCATCTCATTCTGGCCACAATTTGCGTCCTATCTTCAATGTTTGTGTTTACACAAACCATCGAAAGCTGGGCATAGGAGGGGCTAGCGCCTCTCAATATAAAGTCAGTGTACAGTATGTACAGCGAGGAGTTCAGTAGTCCGGCGGTGGGCGTAGGTGGGGAGTACTTTCACTTGGATTTAGAGTTCAACAAAACTATAACTGAGGGGGGGAAGCCGTTTCTAAATCTGGTTCTTTCGCCTTTGTGAGCGGAAAGGGCGGCCAGTCCATTGTTGGGGTGAGAGGCATCCTTGATGATATTAAGGGCATTAGACTGACAACGTTGTTGGTAGATAGATTTGATTGATGGTAGCGAAGAGCCTATGGCCTATGATATACGCTGAGCAGTTTTCACCACCCTCTGCAGTGATTTCCACTCCAAAGCAGTACAAGTTCCATACCAAGCTGTGATGCAGTAGGGTGAGGGTACTTTGAATAGTACAGCAGTTTTCCAGAGTCAGGTGAGATAGTTTGACTTTCTCTTATCTCCTCAAGAAAAGGAGACGCTTGGTGGGCCTCCTCCATAAGGCACATTCATCGTTGTCTTTGATGATGCCAGTTCCTGTAGTGCTGTCTGCAAACTTGATAATGTGGTTTGAGCCATGTTACAGTAGGTGTGGCAAGGGTGAAGAGGGGGTACTAGAGGAGAGGACTAAGCACATAACCTTCATGTGGGACAGTGGGACACCAGTTGTCAGAGTGATGTTGAAGAGGTGAGGTTGGCTAAGATATACTGGGGTGGGGTCTATCGACTATAAAGTCAAGGACCCGGTTACAGAGGATGGGGTCACGCTCAGATTGAAAATGTCTGTCAGAACCCTGAGCAGCTGTACAGCACAAGCCCAGCGGACACGTCCATGGATTGGATTCCGTCAGGCCCAGCAGCCTTTTGTGCATTTTGTCCTGCACAGTACCACCTGCACATCAGTGGAGGAGAGTATGAGGGGTTGGTGGTTTGCAGGGAGAGTCTCCATGTTATCTCTAACAAAGCGAGCAGAGAATTAATGTAGCTCGTCAGGGAAGGAGGTGTCACTGGGGTGAAGCTTTAGTGGATTTGTGATAGCCTATATACCTTGCCACATACATATGTCGGGAGTCGGAGTTGGTAGCAAAGTGCTCCTCAATGTGCATCAAAAGCGGTGTCACATGCCGGCTATAACAGTAGACGGATTTCTCCGTTCATCCGCGGTTTCTGATTTGGGAAAGCTGTAATGCATTTGAGGGTAGTGAAGTAACACTCTTTAAATTGGTGTTGATGTAATCCACTACAGCAGAGGTATAGGTGCTGATGTTAATAATTATGATAGTTCTGGGTGGCGTGAGTGGCAAGCGTTTTCCAGTCCGTGTGGTGACATTTCGACTGTAGGATGGAATCTGCCTCCTCCGACCACACTTTGACTCATTTAAATGTTAATTGTTGGTTTTCAGTGGCAAAGGAGGCTGAAAAACAGCCAAAGACACACACATCTAAAACGTATTGAGTTGTGATCAGATTAAACCAGATGAGGCTATACGCATCTGCATTATTGGTGTGTAGACGCAGTGGTTGAAAGTAACTAAGCACATTTACTCAAGTACTGTACTTAATTACAATTTTGAGGTATTTTTTTGTTTACTGGAGTATTTCCAATTTTCAATACTTTTACTTCATTAAATCTCAGAGGCAAATATTGTACTTTTATTCTTCTATAATTATTTGAAAACCTCAGTTACTATTGTTACTTTGTAGATTTTGATTATTCAATATAGCAAATATACAAGCTTGTACATCTGCTATTTTCAAAAGATTATTTGAATACATTTTGAACTTGTGAACAGATACCTGATGGTCGTTTAGACCGAAACGTTGTCATCTGATTAAAACTGCTGCTCTATAAGTGAAGACAGTGTGCGGACCCTTTTCTTCTCATGATTCACATTTGGTTTCCGGCTCCTACGCACCTGTCCTTGTAGGTGTGCACAAGGCCTTTTCTCTACAAAGAACTCGTGAAATGAAACATTTTACACAATGAGTACTTTTACTTGTAATTTGATGCCATTACTTTTGTAGTAGGCTATATTTTGAATACCGGACATCTAGATTAAATTGTAACAGAGTACCCGATATCTACATTGCAGTATTGATACTTTTACTTAAGTAAAACATTGTGATTATACTTCTTAAAAGTGACCTCCAATAATGAAAACTCCCTCTGGGAAAGTATTTTGTAATTTGCTAATGGCAGCACACAGATCTTTCATTGCTTGCTTAGCATAAAAATTGCATCTGGTGGGATAGGCTGCTATTATGATGATATTATCATCAGTTAAAAAGCAGACCTTTATAGAGAGTCTATAATAGGTCTCCATAAAGGTCTGCTTTTTTTTTCTTTATAAGATATTCAATGTTTTCAGAACAGTGGCTATTCTGTCTTACCGATTAGGGCATTGTCCATGCACCAAGCCTTGTTAATAGCAATACACAGACCCCACTCCTGCATGGTATTAAGTCAACAGCGTTGTCAGCAATGTGGTCAGTGATCACGTCAATGATCATGATCATATCAGTACTATCATGGTCCGTAGACCATAGGTCAGATTAAGATAGTGTCTTTCGTGGTCAGATAGGTATGAATCATGACGACGAAGCAGGCAGCACAAGTATCAAGGGGGACCAATAGTTATAAATGGGGGGAACCCCATCACCAGAGTATACTTTGATCATCCACAAGTTCCACAACACAACCAAACAAAACAAACAAACGTACAACCCAGATTCTGCTCAAACAAGAGATTAAATTAATTTCTCTCCTATGCCACTAAAATGTGGAATGCCCTACCAACAGCCATTAAGACATGTGAATCCCTTGACTCCTTCAAAAAACGCTCTGAAAGAGCACTTACGGACAGCTGCAATTCCAAACTGGCCCCCATAATAAAAATCTGAGTTCCTCCCACCACCCCTTTTTTCCCCTACTGTACATGTTTCACTTCAAATGGTTTGAAAATGGTGGGCCCTGATGTAAACAAGTAATTAAAAAAGTCATCCAAAGAACAAGATTCCTATACAGGATCTCTCACTGGTCAACAAAAACACCTTGAAGACCCTAACAGGAGCCCTACAGTACAAGGTTTCTTCGACTATAGCATGCACCTCTTTGTACCACAGCAGTTCAAAGGCCCTAAAACAAGGCTCCAGACTTCCCAAAACAAACTGGTCAGGCTACTACTTGGCCTCACTCCCTGAACCCATCTCACCCATTTTGATAGGCTGGAATGGCTTATGTGAATCCCTTGACTCCTTCAAAACCGATCTCAAAGAGCACTATGGTTGCAATTCGAAACTGGCGTAAAATCTGAATGTTCCCACCCCTTTTTCCCCTCACTGTATATATTTTTTTTTCTTCCCCTTTTACCTCCTTTTATGGTGATTTCCTGTTTTTTTTTATTTTTATAGAAGTGTATATTTGTACATCTCTAAATGTTCTGCTGAATTGTGTAATGTGTGTAATGCTTTATAATAGTGTTTGTTGTCCACAGTAACAGTTTTTGTATTGAGTTGTGCTTTCGTTTTAAATGGTCCATAGCCTACTGTGAAAAATGTCAATCAATCAATCAATCAAACCACTGTTTTGTCCGACGACGCGCTTTCCCGAGGTGTTTTGCAAGTGGCCGGCTGCTGGCCGCCATGCAGAGTCATATCTTGGTGTGAATCAATGATCATCACCCCCGCCACGACCTCGGCCGGCCCACATCCGTCCGTTACCATGGAGATGGTCCGTAAGCTACACACGAACTCTCCCCCTCCCCCTCCCCCTCCCCCTCCCCACATGATAAATAAAAGAGAGGATAGCCGGCATACATAGCCTACTGCCCTACTGTATGCCTGGCCTGCTGACTGCTGTAGCTTTGTTTTCCAGTTTTGGAAATCGTTTCTGTTCTCTTCCGGGACCGTTAGGCCAAAAGACTTGGCTAACATGGGGAAAATAACATTGGATATATTTCTGTTCATCGGAATAATTACGTTTGCAGGTAAAGTCTTCATTCGTTTTAGCGAAGAAAAGAAAAACATCACAAACAGCCTTTTTCTGTAGGCTATGTTGTAGCTATAGTTCCAATTGAGCAGATTGCCATTTGAATGTTTATTGTTTAATGATGTTGTCTTCAGTCAACAAAAGTTGGCTGTTGGCTATGCCAATGATTGAGTGTTCAGCAGGTCTCTCCATCTCTTTGATAAATATAGCATAAGTTTTCAGGTTTTCAATCTCATCTATATTCTCCTGATTAGACTAATCATATTCTCCTGATTAGACTAATGAGACATCTATATTCTCCTGATTAGACTAATCAGACAGTATATCAGCAGTATATTGGCTATGAGGTCAACTGTATTATTCTATGTAGGTTTATCTGTACCAAGTAGGCCGCTAGAGACCTGTAAACAGAGCTGCTACCTTAAACACACAAATCTGAGTTTGTTTGAGACAAAATGCTGCCATTTGTCCCAAAGTGACTGCAAAAAAGCCATTTGTCCCAAAGTGACTGCAAAAAAGCTATTTGTTTAAAAAAAAAAACTGTATATAATTTCCCCATTTTTAACTGTTTTAAAATGGGGAACTAATTTGGGGAACCAATTTGAGCTTGCTTAAGCAAGCTCAAATGAATGAGAAAACATAC
This sequence comes from Electrona antarctica, assembly GCF_951216825.1. NCBI lineage: Eukaryota > Metazoa > Chordata > Actinopteri > Myctophiformes > Myctophidae > Electrona > Electrona antarctica. Next base: position 37,660,302 of record NC_136795.1, read on the forward strand.
TTTACATTTAATGTAAAGTATGTTTTCTCATGCCAATAAAGCTCATTTGAATTGAATTGTATAGGCCTAACTGCCTCCCACCAGGCTGAGGCTTTTTGCAGTAGGCTATCCATTAGCCTATGTTTGTAACTTAAAATTCCATTTAAACTATGTTCATGATGATTCATTAACACCCATCCTTGGTTCTAGTGACCTTAATGCGTGAGGTGGCAGTGTTTTTTCTTTAACTTTTTTTCATGTATTTTTTATATATCTTCTAAATCTTATTTTATTCGAAAGTGAAATAACCTTTAAAAAATAACTATAATGGTAAAAACTATTATTTTTAATAAAATTCAGATCAATTGTCAGATGGACTGTGGCGCTCTCAGATGGTCAGGGAGGGGGGCATTCCATTCCACCGCCGAGGAGCAGCTGAATGGGCAGAAGGCCCGGTCAGCCTCCCATGGTGCGGAGCTTTGTCATGGGGGTTTTCGGTGTGTTTGAATTTCCAGAGCGGAGGGAGCGGGTGGTGGGTGGAGGTCGGTCGGGGTTCAAGGAGTTACTTTAGGAGGGAGCATTGCTGTTGATCCACTGTCTACTGTATCCGGTTTGCACACAGTAGGCTGTATGCAAACCAGTCTATGATGCAAACAGACAGTTTCCATGGCTTACGGTTCAATAACATGGAAATTGGTATAGTCTAGTATAGAAGTCATTGTTGCAGATTAAAAAAAAATAACTTTAACAGGACCCATTTCGTGTGGATTTTTCTGTTTTAAATAGCATTAATATATTCATTATTTTTTTGTTTGTACATTTTATAACTTTTGTCATGTCATTTGTATAGCTGCACAACCTGTAGATGTGCCTGTGAATGCGTCCGCCTGCCCTCTTGAGATGAACCCTCCCAGTGTTGTGACAAGATACGGAGACGCCGTCTCGGTTAACTGCAGCACCACGTCATCCACAGCCCGCGGTGGAATGGGCTGGGAGGCAGAGGTTGGAGCCACGCACTTCGAAGAAAACGTGACGTTTGTCACTTGGATAGTAGAGACGTTAGATGTCTGGGAAATCAAGCCTGAATGCTACATCAAGTCCCCCAACGTGTCTCAGTGTCGACAAACACTATCAGTCACCGTCTATAGTGAGTATATCACATGGTTATGAGAATTTAACACTGCAGGTTCAATCTCCATAATGTCACGCAGATATGAGTGTCAACACTACAGATTTTACATAGACTTGAGTCTCAAAAATTAACCAAATAAAACCAGGACATTTTGGATTTTAGCGATGGCTTTAAAAAATAACAGCGATGTGAGCTTTAAATCTGCTATTTTATAAGTGTTTGAAAATTGTTGAATAACTTTGAATTACGAAAACATTTGAGAACCACTAAATTTAGAAGGCATTTGTAAGAAGATGTATGTACTCATGGCCTTTTCCACCATTATGTTTATTACAGAAGAGCCAGACAGCGTATCCATCTCTCAGACAAGTCATACAGGACCAATGGTGGAGGGCACGGAGTACCAGCTGCAGTGTGACGTTATCAGTGTCGCCCCAGTCAGGAATCTCACTGTGATCTGGTACAAAGCACATAAGCCCATCCACAAGCAGTCATATGACAATCTGACTGTAATGACACCGGTGAATGAGTCGTCTACCCTCACCATCACCCCACACAGAGATGATAATGGAGCTCTGATCTACTGTGAAACACGAATGAACCTTGGACCGTTGGGTCCAAACTATTTTCCAATGATGAGATCAAAGTCACATGTTATGACTGTATACTGTGAGTTTCCGTTTCTAAGCCATTTGCATATTAGGATCTTTGAAGACTTTTTATTTGCTTTTTCTTGCCCTCTAATATTGTATCGTTTACTCTTCAGATCCACCAACCTTCCTCAATTCCCAAACAGAGACACCTGATCGAGTGCTCGAGCTTCCAGCTGATGAAATAACTTCGGGGGATCAATTGGTTATTACTCCCTGTTTCTGGAAATTCTGTTTCAAAGGCACAGCCTCCAATAATGTGGGCATTGAGACCAAGCAATTCATTGTCAATGAGGCAGCAGGTAAGATTGTGTTACTAGCATATTTTATTAATTTATTCTTTATCATATGAAGGGGTCACCTGCCTAAAATAACACAATTTATTAAATTAACACGAATGAACCTTGGACCATCGGGTCCAAACTATTTTCCAATGATGAGATCAAAGTCACATGTTATGACTGTATACTGTGAGTTTCCGTTTCTAAGCCATTTGCATATTAGGATCTTTGAAGATGTCACTGGACTTTTTATTTGCTTTTTCTTGCCCTCTAATATTGTATCGTTTACTCTTCAGATCCACCAACTATCCTCAATTCCCAAACAGAGACACCTGATCCAGTGCTCGAGCTTCCAGCTGATGAAATAACTTCGGGGGATCAATTGGTTATTACTACCTGTTTCTGGAAATTTTGCACATTTGCAGGGATTTGCAATGGCACAGCCTCCAATAATGTGGGCATTGAGACCAAGCAATTCATTGTCAATGAGGCAGCAGGTAAGATTGTGTTACTAGCATATTTTATTAATTTATTCTTTATCATATGAAGGGGTCACCTGCCTAAAATAACACAATTTGAAAAGAGAAAAATGCAACCAACTTCCATTCTGATATCTCTAATTCCTCACTGCTACTGTTCTCCATTAGGTCACCCTGGGGCTTCTGGGACCACTGCAATGATTGTTGTGGTTTTCCTGGTTCTTAATTGTCTCGTGTGTGTCTGTGTAGTGTATCACAGACGGAAAAACACTCCACAAGGATCTGGACACTTAAAACTCATATCCTTAGTTGAGTCATATCCCAACACATATCCATAGTTGAAGCGAATAATTGTACATTCAAATGATGCTGTGTTTATGTCTGCTGCAATTTGATAGTAAGAGAAATAGAATTTATGACACATCCATTTTTATATCTACATTTTGTACAACGTGTAAAATTCAGCGGAGAAATGGCCGTGCTGCTGACCTGGGCATTGGGAGAGGCACTGAGGTCAGCTGATGGAAGAGAGCTCATCGCCTCATCTGCTGGCCTCTGACCTGTGCCTCGTATCAGAATATATGAGAGAATGATTGCAGGGCCTCTGTGGGGGCCTGTATCCTTCTTTACCAGAACTGCCTATATCAGAACCAAAGTTCTTCCTGCTCGGTCTATATCCGGAGGGACACAAGATAAAGCGTAATGAACAAATGTTTATAGATATATTTTACAAGCTAAGAGAGTGATAGCATTGACCTGGAAGAGGCCAGACAAACCAAGTATTACACAGTGGTTCAGGGAATTGTCTTTATGTTTACCTTTGGAAAAGATTGCATACATTCTTAAGGACAAACAAGAAATGTTTCAGGAGGTGTGGGGCCGTTTTATAAGATACATAAAGAACAATAATTAGTCACATTTGATGGATGGAGCTGAAGAGGAGTAGTGCTGTTGTTGTTTTTTTTGTTTTGTTTTGTTTTTTGGTTATTGTTGTTTTGCTTTCTTTATATCAGTAATTGTCTTGTAATGTTCATTGTTGTTTTTTTTCTGTATATTTGTATTGTCATTTGTGTGTAAAAAAGGAAAATAAATACATTGTTGGGAAAAAAAAAAGAACTGCCTATATCGTCGCTGTAGGACAGAAACCTTGTATGTACAAAACGTGTTGTATGGCAGCACGTTGTGAGTTTCTAGATCAGCATTTTTCACAACTAAGGCTATTCACCTCACCTCTACTACTCCAATCCTATCAACCCATAATCACCAGTAGGTTACTCATCAAGACCATGCAATGGAGCAGGTACGCTCTACTGGAGCCTACTGGCTGCGATTAGGAAACATGGAAGTGAAATTACTGCCGCCAAAGCGATTGTGAAACTTTGCTATACAACTACAACTTCGCTTTATGTTTACTTATGTGGCCGGTTAAGACTGAGGTTAGGGTTAGATTTAGGGTTAGGAATAGTCGGACAACGCTACCAACACCACGTCGGACAATGGCTGACAACGTCTCCGCTCCAGTAGAGCCTACTGACCTCATTAAATGGGCTTGATAAGTAACCTACTGGTTGATAACTCGAATCCGCCAACCACTCACTCTGCCACCAAAATGTGGAATGCCCTGGCTGATACGAGACCTAAAAAATGTTGATCATCAGGGCAGGGGTGCCCGCTGGCCTAGAGGTCCAGTCGCATTATACCACACATGGGCTCTGATGCAGCCTAACAGCAACAGCATGTTGTGGGTTATGAGTCCTGATCGCGATGGCCTCTGCCGTGTATGTCTTCTACTTTGTGCATAGTGTTTTATTTTTGTTGATATTGTATTGGTTGATATTGTATTGTATCCAGACTTCCCAAAACAAACTGGTCAGGCTCCTACTTGGCCTCACCCCCCGAATCCACCTCACCCCTGCCCACTTTGACAGACTGGCATGGCTTAGGGTCGGCGACAGAGTACAGCATCTTGCAATGGGTCTGGTCCACAAGATTCGATACTCCACCAAGATACCCATGTACCTGTCTAGATACTTCCTTAATGTTAACGAAGTCCACACCCACAACACCAGAGGGAGTGCAACGAACCATGTACAACCCAGATTTGGCACAAACAAGGGACTAAATTCTTTTCGCTCCTATGCCGCCAAAATGTGGAACGCCCTACCAACAGTCATTAAGACATGCGAATCCCTTGACTCCTTCAAAACCGATCTCAAAGGGCACCTACGGACGACTGCAATTCGAAACTGGCCCCCGTAAAATCTGAATCCCCCCCCACCCTTTTCCCCTCACTGTATATGTTTCTTTTCCCTTTTTACCTCCATTATGATGAATTCCTGTCTATTTGTAAGTCTCTAAATGTTTTGATGAATTGAACATGGTGGACCCTGTTGTAAACAAGTGTAATGCTTAATTGGGTCGTCCACTCACAGTTAACAGCCTTTGTATTGAGTTTGTGCTTGAAATGTACTGTAATTCTGCAAACTGTTAATAAAATTTTCAATCAATCAATGGTGTTACTGAATACTGATCAGTGCTAAACTCTCCAACATGTGACTTTGTGTGTCTATTATTTCAAACAGTTCAAATAAAGCATAACACAAATAATGGAATAAACATTATACAACATAAATAATAAATAAGGCATAAAAGAAATACAAACGCACCTCGCTGGCTGCACATAAACCAAAGGAATGAGTTCAAGTCCAAGTGGCCAGGAAGTGGAATAAACAGCAACAAACTGCAAATAAAATCAATACAATTAACCAACGTTCAAAACATTAAAGGTTGCCCTACGGCACAAGGCTCCAAAAAGATCAGGTCCACAAACAGTGTTCGGGTGTTTTATTTACCTCCAAAAGCTTTAACAGTGCAAGCCGGCGACAAAATACAAAAATAAATAAGACTGGCCAAAAGCAAAGTTCCAAAAATAGGAAATAAGGAATAAACACTTGACTAGCTAACTAAGGAAAAACAACAAACCATTGACCAAGATTTTAAAAAAATACTGAAACTCAGGCAATGCCCTTTCTATCTAAGAAGCTGGCAGCTCTCCTGGTGTTGCCACCTTCTAGCCCTTTAAGCCAAAATGAACTCTGAACTCTCCTCACCTGTAGCATGCTTGCCTTGTAAACAGGTGGGACATACCAAGCACAATGGCAGTAATTGGTATCAATGAACTCAAACAAAGGCAAACCAAGGCCCATGAGTTGATCTACAATTACATAATGTTTTTCCAACTTATTTTCAATACCTACAATTCAATAAATATTTCAGCCATCAAAACAAATGCAAATAAATAACAGGAACAAACTCCCCTCCTCTATAGTGCTTGACACCTTCCCAATCAACAGGATTACCAACACTGCTTTAAAATCACAAATGCGATTTCAAAGGGGGAGACCAGGCTAGAATTATTGGTTCGTCACACAGAACCAATCATTTAACTTCTTAGTTCCTCACACTGTGTTAATATATATAATACACATGTTAAAAACACTTGGCTTGTGAAATGTCATCAGATGTTAAATGTAAAGAAAAAATATGCAACACAACACTATACTCCAGTCCACACTTTGCAGCCGGATTGATGGCATCAGGTATTTTCTATTAGAAGCAGCTGGGTAGTGTGTGTGTGTGTGTGCATGCAAAGTGGGCTGCCCCGAGACGATATCGATCGACTTGGATGAACAAACAAACAAACACACCTTGCTTCATCTCCCTTCACGCTCTCAAACCACTTAATTTGTAACCACTTATGTGTCCCATGGGCACCACACCATTTATGGAGTTCTGGACAATAAATAAATGAACACTTCCGGTAGAAACTTAATTTCCCAATAGAGCGTCGCAGTCCCGCCTCCTACCCTGGACCAGGAAATTATTCTCCGTTCATTTTCCTCATAGAAATTTCAGAAAGTATTTATTTAAAGACGTTTACGCCGCGGACAAAGCCAACTCGAGTCGTGACAAATCATGACAACAAACACAATTTTTTGGGCCGAACAAATGATTAGAAAGAAGAAAAAAACGGCAGGTTACAACACTTTTTTTGTTGTTTTTCTTCTTTTGTTTGGTCCAAAATATTGTTTGTGTTGTCATGAGTTGTCACGACTCGAGTTGGCTTTGTCCGCGGCGTAACCGTCTTTAAATAAATACTTTAAGAAATGTCTATGGGAAAAATGCATTGGGTTTCATTTCCTGGTCCATGGTAGGGGGCGGGATTGCGACGCTCTATAATGATGAAACAAAAATAGCCATGAAATGTACACTTCCTTTGCCTAGGAGGAGCTGAGAGATTGGCATTAGAAAGGCGGGAGAAAAAAACAACATTCATGTGCACATAATTGTTAGTAGCATCATGACTCGGTGAAACATTAATGCAGCATTTTCAGTCTGTGTGACTACTATCAAACATATTTCACAATGTCAACCACATCAGCATCACCATGGTGGGACAGCTTTGACACATTTGCCTGAATTGTATTCTAAATTAAAACCTAAGCAATGCTGTTTATTATTTATACGTGCAGGATCATGGTCACAGAAGAGGTTTTATTGCCAAAATGATGTGCAAATGAAAATGGGGCAACAATGTTTAATCCAAGCAAATGAACATTGTGTTCAATCCTCAGAGGCTCTAATAAATAGGCTATATACATTACTCACTCTTATGCAAACTAGACTTAATAATCATGCAGATTTGTGTCTGGCTCAGGTAGGTTATAGAACCACAAACCATTGGTAAATAATAACACACTGCTTAGTCAACATCTGAAAACAAATTAGGAATTACATGTTTTGATATTTGTACTGTTGTTAACCCTACACACTTACAGAAATAATGAGCAACTGCCTTGAGGATTCCGAAGGGCTCTATACTAGGCCCCCTCCTGTTTTCGCTTAATACTATCTTTGCCGATCTACAAGCTTGAGTGGACACAGGGTGATGATATCAATTGAATCCCTGCGCCTACACTTGTAGATCTGTTATTTCCGACCAAATGTTTCCCCCCCCAGAATAGTTTTGCTAGGGTTCTTGTGGTTAAAGCAGGTTGTGTGTGCACAACGTTTTATTTTCGTCTCTCAGAACTGTAGTGGTACTTAATTCATTTCCCTTCACTTTTGCTACTGTTTGCAGCCATAATTCCTCCTTCATTTACTTTATTGTAGCTCTGTGTTGTTTAACCTGACTGGAGGCCTCCGGGCCGGGCGGCATATATCACATTAGTGAGACAGCAGGGTGCACACAAAGCGAATGTGCACGTGTTCTAGTTACTAATTAATGCATATAATACACAACACTTTACCATTTACCATTTACCAACACATAAGTGTCTTGTTGACTTGTAGCTCAGTCACGATGGAACATGACTCAGGCTTAAAGGGACATCATTTCACTGTTAGAAGAAACTGCAGTCACTCTGACTCACTCAATGTAGAATTTGTAGTAGATAACAGTAGCACAATTTGAAATTTGCACCCTATGGCCAGAAGAAATATGAAGTCTGTGTGTTTGACTAGGGTTTGACTGGATTGCTGAATTCCTACAATGCCCATAATGCTTTAGGGCACTTCCCCTCCTTGTGAAGAGGGGGAGGCTGCATGGAGGTGTGACTTTGTAGTCCAGGAAGGAAGTGAGACCACATTTTCATGACAGGTTTTTGGTCATGAACATGTCATGGCATCATGACTAAAATATCTAAAACCCCATATTACACACATAAAAACCAAAAGGGGTGAAGTGAACAGAACAGTTAACATTCTATATGCAGTTATTGTATAACATAATAATTGCTATTCTCTAGTGCAGGGGTTCTCAACCCGTGGGTCGCGACCCCTCGGGGGGTCGCCAAATTATTTTGGGGGGTCCCCAAAATATTTAAAAAAAAATATATATATATATATTTTCACGATTTTTCAAAAATAGCAGACCTACAAGTTCATAGCGCGCCACTCGGTGGCGCGCTATGAGCTTGTAGATCTGCTATTTTTCAATAGCTAAATTATAACAATGCTTAAAACATCAAAAGGGGTTCCCGCCCAAAATGGTTTAAGGTTATTGTAGCAGTCAATTTATATTGGGGGTCGGGAGGGGGCGGGGCGGGGGTCCCGAGACATTGCCAAAGCATTTCCGGGGGTCCCCGGCCAAAAACGTTGAGAACCCCTGCTCTAGTGGTAGACGAGTTTTATCAATAACCCCTCAATACACTTGAAAACCTAGTTAATGTAACAATAGCTCAGGGTCGAATACTGAGAGCCTATACCTCAGGTCTAGAATAGCCAATTAAAAAAAAATGGCTGCACTCAAAGATACAAGATATTTTGTACACAACTTCTATTATTTTTTTCCAGCAGAAAATATTTTATTTATTCATTTCAATGTGCAATACATAGTGTTCCAAAACATTGTTGGTGTATAATATATAATTCCATACGGCTTCACAGTCTCTTGAAATATACATGCTATTACATTTAAATAGTCATCTTGAAGAACAGAACAAGTTAATAATACACTAAAATAGAGACTCCAAAACAGATGTACAAAGGCAGAGGGTAAATCACAGAAAGCAGTACAGAAGAAAATGGCTCAGTATTGTGGAAATTGGTTCCTTTTAAAAAAGTAGCAGTTTGGTCAACAAGAGGAAAATTGCATCTCATGACAATGTCTCGTGCCGACAAGAACAGATTTTCGGCAGGCAACACTATCATGCGATGAAGTATAAATGAAGCAGTGGTACTCAACCTTTTCTGGACCAAAACAAATCTCCAAAGTGTTCGCCGCCCCAACCACCTGATGACCACATCAAACGGCATGGCGTGTTAAGAGGCCAGATGGGTGTGTTCTGTCTTGGGTGGAATTATGTTCCTATTTGTCATTATCACAATGAAAATTTATTTTCCAAAGTTACAAAAACCAAAAACAATACCATCACATTTCTTCTTTTTTTAACATTAAAGGACCACTTCACCACTTTTCAACCTATCTTCATATAATAGGTCCTCACTAATAATCATGAAAAAATGGCGCAATCTTTTTCTACTCGGTCTGTGTCTCATAGGAGGGCTGTGGGCAGTTCAGAAACCGTCCTCCAGTGACAGCATCCATGGGGAATACAAGCTAATAGAAACTGCAGGCTTTCTAGTCCTGAAAAGTTGCAATGCGAAATTTTTTGTACAAAAATCTTGTTTAAAAAAGAAATCTGCCTAATGGAGGACGGTTTCTAAACTGCCCACAGCCCTCCTATGAGACACAGACTGAGTAGAAAGAAATCGTGCCATTTTATCATGATTATTAGTGAGGACCATCTTCACAGACCACCAGTGGACCCTGATCCACAGGTTGAGAACCACTGCTATAGAGAGGAGGGACATAACAGGACAAAGACACAAGGCTGTTGTCACAGCAGTGAGGTAGGCTAGGAAGGTCATAAGCTTTTAGCAAAAAAACAAGCCATACCAAGGTTTGACTTTCATTTTGAAAAAGAAAGTAATTTAGGTGTAAGTATTTTGCAGCATTTAAATGACAATACATAGCTTTCAACAAGTTATTTGTACCAATAAACAACATTTACCCATTATATAAGAGAAACATGCAGTAGAGCAACAAAATATGTCCATTAATAGGCCTATATCATATTCTATAGTTTGTCTTCTGTCTTCCACTGAAACATATGAGAAACTGTATCATGATGTGCTGCAAACATGTGCCATGTTAACCTGGGAGTGTCTTTTTCATAAGGCAACTTGCACCGACCTCTTAAATATAGTTCATTTGACATTGTCAAGGTGGCCTGGTCTGGAAAGGCAGATTTAATGTCATTGAGGATTCTCTAGGCTCAACACTAGGCCTGCTAATCATTTCACATGCATTCTGTCGTACGTTCTCCTCGTTCATGTGTGACACCTCGGTGGAAGCTGCTTCAAATCCAGGCACAGTGTTGGCCACATGGACCACATGAACCTTGTTTCTCCCATTCTTACTGAGGATACAGCTGAACACCTTCTTAAAGCCTTTTCGAAAGTGCTTGGACACCAGAGCATACACAATAGGGTTGAGACAGGAGTTGGCATAGGCCATGCAATGAGAGAGGATCCTGAAGGCGTATGTGGTTTCATTGAAAGGGAAGTCTCCATATAAGTAGCACAATATCACAAGATGGTATGGCAGCCAGCATATGCAGAAAAGCACGGTGACAATTATGATCATTTTTGTGACTTTGCGTTTCGCCCTTTTGGATTCTGACATGCCATCCAAGGGGTCCACTGCTGTCCATAGGTACTTGATGGTTCTAGTGTAGGACAGACTCACAATCAGTACAGGAATGACATAGCCAAACATAAAAGTGCACGTGTCCAACACTTTACGATTATACTCCTCCCATCCAGGTATGCACACAGTACTGTTGTCATAATCTATAAGATCATAGTAGCTGAGATAAGGACCTGCAAAGACCAGTGATAGACCCCAAATGACCACCATGGCAACCACTGCATTACAAGGAGTTCGTAGTTCTCTGGATCGTAGTGGGTAACGAATAGCCAGGTACCTATACCAACAAGAAAAAAATGGATCAGTGAACAAACATAATCCAGTATACTGTATACTAACATGAAGGCTGCACTGCAGGAATGAGAAAAGAAAGCACTCGTTTTTAATGTTCATTTCAGTTAGGCCTTATTGTTCAGAATCGTAGTCGATTGAAACAGCAATATTTATTTACATTACAAACCATACTATTAAAGGGATATTTCACTTTCAAACATGTTTGGGGTCATTTTAACGACTACTTAGGCTTTCGTGAGGACCCCAGACAGTTTTTAAGTTGCTTGATTCAGTATTTAGATATTTGATATTCATTTTATCAGACAAACCCATTGCAACTTTGAACTCCACTTCAATATATTGTTTTCACATTCACTGAGGTGAGACGTGTGGTGAGCTTGTAGATTGATTGGCTATTTTGTTAAAATAATTTAGAAAATGTTTGGGTTAATGGTATTTAGTACCGTATATTGAAAGATTTACACTTTTCTCAAATGTCCCTCTAAAATGTTTCAATATTTAAATTTGTATTGATAAGTGTAAAGTATAGCGGTAAATGGGTTTTATGGAATTAGATGGAATTCCACAGTGTAAATGATTATAGCACATTAGAGACAGTAAATATATGATGTGCAGTACCTCTGTGTGTAGCACGCATGCACACACTCTTGGCAGCAAATGAGTTCCATGAATTTATGCAAAAGTGTTACTCATTCCACCACGCTACACAGCTGGAGGAGATCTAGGTCTCAAGTGTACTGTGTAGACTGCATGGGCGGAAAGAAATCTATTAACCTCTCAGGCTAGATGATCTTTTGAGAACATTTTCATTCAATTGCTTCCTTAGGAAAGGACCTTATACAGGATATGGGATCAGCTGGCCTGTAAGATGAGAACGCTATTGAATTAACACCACCTTCTCGGAAGTAAACATCACCAAAGTGTGATAATGAGACGGTCTGTCCCTGTGGAGAGGAGAAGACACTGTCTATATTGATTGAGAAAATTGTGTTGCCCAGCAACTATAATGAAAGTTCCCACAGCATGCAATGGATAAGAGAATGTTTAGACAGGCGTAATATAAGGTTATCTAGCAGCGTATATAATTATTGATTACATTTCAGTCTGTGGTCTTAAATGCCTCATTATATTATACCTCTGGGTTGTAATTAATCAAGCCCTCAGAGCGTTTACAAATTACAGTATAGATTAGTATACATTATTATTATACATTTATATATTTCATACCCTACCAAAAGGCTAGATCTGAAAAAGGCAATGGCATTGTAGACTGAGCAAGTCTGTGTTGCTATGCTGACTATACTTTCATGTCCATTCTGGTGCAAAGATTTGAAGAACTGAACCCAATGCAGAGCAGTTTAATGAGGCAAGTATTGTCGACCTGAAAGTTGGAAAAAAAGGCTTGTCTTCTGTAATTGCTGCTCTCCAACTTTTATATCTGGTTTCTCAGTTGATATTTCCTCTGCCAAGGAGGCTGTTTAATGACATCTGTCTGACTGTGACCAAATCACAACAAAGTCATGGCTAGATAGCCAGGAAATGTGCAGAGGAACCTATGGATTTTGGTGACCCCATTAACTTTCCTCTGGCACCACCATCAGGCCTAACTTTCAAATGCGCAAATTGGGGAGATTGTTACAGTAGGTCTTGGCTGAGGTCTGCCACTTCTCTACTGAATGCATTCTTCTGGATAAGATATATGAGCTTTTTTTATATGCACTTGGTTAAAAAGAAAAGTGTTGTATTTTTTTTTATCTATTGAACTCAATAACCAATGAATAATATCCAGCTATAGCTTTGCACAGGAACAGCTAGGATACAATGATACTGTGTTTAGCACTGGGCTGTCAGCCTGTCAACAACACATACCTGTCAACCGACACAGCAGCCAGGGTGAAGCTGCTGGCGTACATGGTGAGGTTGATGAAGAAATGGACAACCTTGCACATGAAGGAGCCAAACACCCAGCCCTCCAGGGAGTAGATGGTGGCTTGGAAAGGCACGCAGAAGATGATGAAGAAGAAGTCTGCCACGCTGAGGTTGAGGATGAAGAGGTTGGTGGTGTTGTATCCGACCTGGCCGCTGCGCAGCAGCACCGCCAGCACCAGGCTGTTGCCCACCGTGCCCAGGAGGAAGATGAGCGAGAACACCACGGACACGATCACACTGGTGGGGTTCAGCTGGTAGCTGTCGGCGGACACGTTCCACTGCCCTGCCGCCATTCTAATGAAGTCCTCTGAATCGGACATGTTGAACTGAAGATCTAAAAAGAGACATAGAAAACAAAAGAGGCATACTAAACCCAAGTTACCACCCTAAAGCTATGGCCCATTAACTCAGTCTCCTCTTCCAGAGGGTGGTGACCCCTTGCCCCTTATTCAAAACTGGTATCCTTACCAGCATTAAACCCAACTCTGCCCCTTAACCCTTAAGACCTGAGGACGATTCTAAAAACGCCATCTAAATCCTTACAGTTTTCTGAAAAACCTATGTTGCTATCAGTGGTTCTTCAAACTTTTTCATGTCAAGGATCCCCAAAATTGATATGCATTTGGCTGCAGACCCCCATCCCAAAATACGAGAGGAACCCCTGGAGGCAAAGGTTTGAGTTAATTTTTTTTCAAATTTTCAAAGATTAAAAATAAATAAATAGCAGATGTACAAGCTTGCAGCACGGCACAAAGTGACGTGGCGTGCTGTGAGCTTGAATATCTGCTATTTTTGAATAGCCAATACTTATAGAGAGATGACTTCCGCACACCCGGTAGGTTTGTAGCAGGTGCGATGATGACGAGGCATATACAATGTTGAAGGAGGGACACCCGCACACTGCCACTTACTGGTTTCAGAGATTTTTATTAAAGCAAAGCAAGCAACGTTTCGGTCTTGCGACCTTCCTCAGGTCTGAGGAAGGTTACTAAAATATAAAATGACACAGATGGTTTTAATGGGTTAATCCATATATACCCCAAATCAAGGTTCTCATTTCACCCTCATACCTCACCTCTCATCCATACACACCTTGGTTTACTGTCAAATGTAACGTGTTGTAGTCGAGACCACCTATATCAGGGGTGCCCACACATTTATGACGTGAGATCTACTTTCAAAATGACCAGCTCAACAAGATCTACCCACTGAAAAAACAAGTGTAACATTGCTGAAAATAGTTTAAATATATAATGTACCTGGGGGGGCTTTGGAATAGGGAGGGGGGAGAAATTATGACAGGCAGTTTCTACTGTCAAAATATGTCCCCACCGTATTTAACTTAAACGCCCAATGCATTCTCAATGGCAATAGCACAAACTTTGGCATGCTACTAGTCCTACATACTTACACCTAGAAACCCCATTCAAACCTATTTAGGTTAATCTTACGGTGGACATGTTTGCCTGAAAAGAAATCTTTGAAATGTTTCATAGTTTTAGAAATATAGTGCTTTCAAATTTGAGAAATGTATAATGGGGCTCAATGGCAGCTCTATGGTACGTCAAAAAATCACTTTCACCTAGAAACTCCATTCACATATTTTATAATTCAGCTTACTGTGGAGACAAATGCTGGAACTTTTTACTTTTAAATGATTTGTAGTTTCTGAGTTATTTAACTTAAACGCCCAATGCATTCTCAATGGCAATAGCACAAACTTTGGCATGCTACTAGTCCTACAATAGCAACTCCATGTCAAGACCAAGTCCAAGGGGGGGCCAGTCCGAGTCAAGGCCGAGTGTGGAAGGGGGTCGAGTCCAAGCCTGACCGGAGGCGAGAAGCAGATTTTTTCCCCCTCATTTTTAAGGTACAGTAAACACTGATAAAGTTATAAGGAGCTAAGACCATGGCAGCCAGTGTAATCATCGGCACATTGTGTAACACAATGCATGCATATTGCACAGCTTGACAAGGAAGCATTGCAATTAGTGTTTTTTCACCATTCCCTCCAAAAGATATATAAACCAGCTTTGCACATATGCTGCCCTGTATTTTTACTCTCTCCATTCTATCATTGTCAAATGGTTCAGGGCAGGCTGTTTGTTTTGGTGTCTTATCTGCTATGACTCATCTACCTGAACATCAAGTATAAGCACTCCAACCAATTTCCTGGCTTTGGGGAAACGGAATCTCCTGTAGAGGATGAATAAAGTCAAAGAATTCAGCATCGACATCAGGATAGATGTAATCTCTGAAGTGAGTTATCTCTCAAGATAGATCAGGAAAAAGTACATTGGTTTCCAAGTCAAAGTGAAGTCACAGCATGTCAGCTAATGGATTTTGAATGAAGAAGAGAAATGACCTGGACTTGTCCTCAAGTAGGATACACTGTTTATCACATAAACAGCTCCTCAATAATAATATGAATCACTCCCTACCACACAATACTTCCCTGCTGTCACCAACACAAATTAAATGAAGGCATGAATCATTTGACGCACATGGGAGGCAAACTAGAAAATTGGAAGAAATGCAAGTGAGTGATTCATTGATTGATTGATGAATTTTATTAACAGATTGGAGAATTACAGTACATTTCAAGCACAACTCAAAACAAAACTGTTAACTGTGGACGACACCATAAAGCATTACACTTGTTTACAATAGGGCCCACCATGTTCAATTCATCATAACAATTAGAGACGTACAAATATACTCTATATAGCAAAAGAAACACACCCGTGTGAACTGAGTGGTTTAAGGTCTTATATAGACTGATCAGCTGTGGTCTGACGTAATGAAATCACACCCGTGTGAACTGGGTGACCATAGCAACCATGCTCATTTTTTTTGCATGTAGACCGGATGTCGGCCCATTCACTTTCCTTCAGCCCTCTTCTTCGGGTGGTGCGTCTTTGTTTTCATTCCTACCATCAACAACTCTGTTGTAATGGGAGTTGCCGACAGATTCAGCTGTGGAGCTCTGAATCTGACTCTTGAGTGATTAAATGCGATAACAGCCCATTACTGTACATTCAGAAACTTACTTTGTGGTCTTTAGATACCATTATAGAATTATACAGTATGCACATCAAAAAGCAACACAGCAGAAAACAAAGGGTGATATGTGTTCTGTTATTTTCCTGAGTATTTTACAACGGCTGCAATCGTTCAGAAATAGTGTTTGTTCAAAAGCTGATACACCTGGCTCTCTATGACTACAATGTAATCCATCAAACTTCCGGCTGCAGTTTTCCTCCCAGTGTGACAAATCTTCCAGCTGGGATTGCTGGGTAGAGAAAATGATGTGGATGTCTCTTCCTTGTTCTATCTTCCTTTGACTGTCACGCATGCACACACTAAAGATGGTCACATTGCTGTTTGTCTTCTAAGTTGTTGTTCCTATCCTATGGTTCATGTTCTTGGACCTAGATGAAAACCAATTAATGTATGTTGTACGCTACATACTTATGTATACTGGAAATAAATTGTCTCTAAGGTTGTTTAACTTTTAGTTAAAAACAAAATAAACATGGATATTCTGTCTCTCTCTCTTATGAGTCCATGATGTCTTCGTGAATTGGAATTATACATGTGCATGCTGTTCAAGAACAAGCCTTGTCTGTATTGATTTGGATGGTTATTCAGGGCTGCCAACTGTCCTTGATTATGCAGGCGTTTCCTTGATTTCAACCACAACTCCTTGACTTTGAGGACTCCTTGGTTGTCATTTTTGAGGGGGCGCTAGCTCCTCCAACGTCTGGATTTCAGAAATGACATCATGTGGCAGCCACAGTGGGTGCCCCTCACTTTATATGAATGTGATTGGTCAGTGGATGCAATCATACATGGATATTCACGTTTTAAGTAATTAATGGCTATTATTAATCATAAAATCAACTACTGTAGGCATAGCGTTGTAATGGATGCAATTTCAATATGTACCCATCATTTTCACTCCCAAAATTCACCAGGCGTAGCATGCCAATTCAATTGACACTGTATTGTTTAATGTGCGACAGATCAACAGGCTTTTGTTCACTTATAGGAAGCAGCCACATCATTGTATTTGGCAAAGTGATTTATTTTAACATATCTAATTTAATTCATGATGTTACATCACAACCTTATCTATTTTACGAATCAGTGTTCTCCGAACTGCAGCTAATAACATGATTGCTCACAGAAAATGTAGCTAAAAGCTGATATTGAAATAAGCCAGTCATTCAAGTGTATCAATAACAGCATGCTATAAAAGCATTTCAATAGATTAGAAGTAGACATAATTATGTTAACTGATTCATTATCAGTTTATTGATTTGATACCAATTGTTACTTTCCTTTCCAAACTACTTTCCAAAGCATACTTTCCAAACTACTACAAAATACTTTCTAAAGCATTTTATAGCGCCCTCATGTTTTAATTGTTTTGTTCCCGTTTCTTAGATGTTAAGTGGTGTGATGTTTCTTCTGTTTTTATTTTATGCATTTTCTGTACCACTTCTCTCGAATGTAAAGTGCGTTATACATTTTTAAAAATCCATTATGAACTCTCTACAAAGAGGCCGCCTGTGTGTCTGCCTAATCTCGCAAACCTTTCTTGTGCACTGCATACTGCCAAAAGACTGAGGAAGTAAATCAGAATATTTATTCACAATTGAGTGTTTGTGTGTGAATATTTTCCACTTTATTCTTTGTGAATCCATAATCTCAGCTCCACAGTCCCACCATCCCTCCTTCCAATAGCAATAGGTTTAAGGTTTATATATATTTTAGAGACATTTTTCAGAAACAATGGGACCTATTTTGCATGGCATCTTATGCCTTATGACTAATCTTAAAAATAAGAAAAGTGAAATATAGATCTATGAGAGACCTGCCGTGACCCGTGAGCTTGTAGATCGTCTATTTTCACCATTTTAAAATGTTTTACAAAATAACAAAAATGCCTAATAATATTAGTCATTACAGGCATAAGACGCCATGCAAAATAGGGCCCAATTTGTCTAGACAAGAGATATGGCATACATGTCATCACAAAGGTTCTTAATTGGTTCAAGGCCACCACTTGGAATATTTTCATTCATAGAGATGAAAAGCCCGGCCCAAATCATTACCAACAACCACACCAAACAGCATGGCTAACCATAACCTACCGACATCACTAAATTTACACCATCATTGTGATTGGTCTGGGGCACATTGGTTTAATTTCCTGAGATCTAGCACTAAACTTGCTTAAAGGGACACTTCACCCTTTTTGCAAAAAATATATGTTAAGGACGTTTAGAAGATTTAGAACACTTTCCTGGGGTTCTTTATGTGTGTAATATGTGGTTTTAGATATTTTAGCAGTGAGCCCATATGGAAAAAATTACACCCGTGTGAACTGAGTGGTGCAGTGACGTCACACACTAACCATAGCAACCATGCTCACCTGTGCGTGGGGCCACGTACAGGTACCACGTACAGGTACACGGGTACACGTACAGGTACACAGGTACAGACAAAGCTGGTTGTTGGAGTGGTTTGCACCACTCAAAAAAAGTAGAAGAAACATATATGTTGTCCTGTTGCCACCAATAGTAAGTCTTTACATTTTATATGTATGTAATTTACATGTATTGTCATGTAAAGTACATACTAGATTTTATATGTGAACTCTTGAAAGTGGCACCTTTCATACAATCCTCATATAAGACAATAAAGTGAATCATGTATGAATAAAGTAAACAACATGTATGTGATCTATGAGGTAAGTACATGGCAAACTGTATTTTCCTTACATGTTCCATACAATGTTTGTAGTTTTTAATTATATGAGATATATCCTTTCCATATATAAAAAAAATACCATTATAGTATGTATTTTATATGTTTGTAACCATTTAATTTACAAGAAAAGTATGCTTATTTTACATGATTTTTATAACATTGTTATATGTCAGCCAATACATTATACCTTATAGTTATTTAAAAAATCACACCCGTGTGAACTGAGTGGTGCAAGGTCTTATATAGCCTGATCAGCTGTGGTCTGACGTAATGTCAGTGACCGTCCATAGTAACCATGCTTATTTGTTTGGGTCCCACGTACAGGTACACACACGTACAGGTACACACATACAAACATAGATACAGACAAAGCTGGTTGTTGGAGTGGTTTGCACCACTCAAAAACACATGTTTTATCTATGACTATATAAGTTTTTATATGTGAAGTGTATGATAGGTATAAAAAACATATACAATGCGCTATAGACCCCTGGGAGATAGTTGCTGAGATGGAGCACCACACCTACTATACCATCAGCTCGCAATTCTTCCCGCATCATTTGCCACACATGCCGTGCTGCTCATACGCTGAGTTGCCGGTGCCCAGGTAAGTTACCATAGCAGTATAAAATGAAATACATTGGGAGGGACATGGGGGGACATTGGTGGTGACACTGGCTGGGGGGACACTGGGGGGGTCACTGCATGGGGGGACAAACAGATCCTATCCTGTGGTTTTGTTGAGTTCAGCTGTTTTGAGCAACTGTCTTTGAAAATGTTAATGTAGCATATGGGGGGAATACTAGCTGGGGAGGGCACTGGGGGGGGGGGGGGGTCACACTGGGGTGTCACTGGCTGGGGAGGGCACTGGGGGGGGGGGGGGGGGGGTGTGTCACACTGGGGGGACACTGGCTGGGGAGGACACTGGCTGGGGGGGGGGGGTGCACTGGGGGTGGGGGTGTCACACTGGGGGGGATCTTAAATAATGTAGGAGTCATAAAATGTAAAAGGGAATACAACTCATTATTTTGTCATCTCATGTTATTTCATTGTAAGATTAGGTTTTGTTTAATTTGGATGTCTCTGTGACATACATAGCCTGTAATGTATGGTTTCTATACAATATCCTATCAGATTTTGGTTTCACTGATGTTTGCCCAACTCTACAAGTTTGACAACACACAATTACTAAGGATTTTGTATGTGGATTTACTGCAGTAATTATAAGTCAAATCATATATGTTTCAATTTATACTAATTTACTAAGAATATTGTATGTGGATTTACCGTCACATATAGTTTCACTTTACAAAAAATTACTATGGCTCTTATATGTTCTTTGACTGTTATATATAGTTCTTATAAATGATACAATTATATACGTTTCACTTTACACAAATTTACTATAGCTCTTATATGTGCTTTGACTGTCATACATAGATTTTATAAATGACAAAATTATATACGTTTCACTTTACAAAAAAACACTATGGATCTTATATCTGCGTTGACTGTCATATATATTAACTACAAGTTTCATGTAAAACATATACAAATGTAGTTAAATTTTTTCCATATGGGCTAGCCCAGTGTCTCTGATGTCATCGACACTGGACTCACTTCCTTCCTGGACTACAATTCCTAATAATGCTTTGGTGCACTGCTCCACCTTGTGGATAGGGGGAGGTCTGTCTTACTGAGACAACACCTAGTCCAAGGACTGTCTAAAGAGGACGAGACGCGAAGACCGTACGGTCGACGCCATGTTGCTCACATGGTGCTCCATGGAAGGAAAGAAACATGCGCAGTTGAGACCAAGGAAGCTGAACGCGGAAATGTTGGCTGCATATAGCCCATTGCGCATGTTTCTTTCCTTCCATGGAGCACCATGGAGCAACATGGCGTCGCCCGTACGGTCTTCGCGTCTCGTCCTCTTTAGACAGTCCTTGACGTAGTCCAGGAAGTAAGTGAGCCCAGTGTCCATGACATCAGAGACACTGGGCTCACTGTTAAAATCTAAAATATCTAAAACCACATATTACACACATAAAGACCCCCAAGACAGTGTTCTAAATCTTCTAAACGTCATTAACATATGTTTTTGCAAAAAGAGTGAAGTTTCCCTTTAACTACAATATTAGACATATGGTAATTTTGCTAATATATGATGACTCGAAACCTTCTACTGCCCCCCTGATAAGATCTAATCAATCCAGGGTCTGAGAGGAGAGGACATACAGTACTAAGACTCAGTGGTGAAGGAGAGAAGAGTGGAACTGTAATAGAAGTATGGAAGTACAGTTGACACTGACCAGAGGGGTTTAATTCAATGAATGCGGTGAGAGATTGAAGAGATGAGCCCACACTATATCAGTTCACTCTTCCTCTGTTGAGTTCTTATAGGCCTTTTGTTAACCGGCGTCAGTGAACTTAACTCTAGATCTCTGTTCATGAGGCTGGTTCATTAAGTCTTCAGGCCTGTACCTTATAGTTGAAGGGACTGGAGAGCAATCATGTCTTCATACATGTATAGTACTCTTTCTTATTTTACTTTCAAGTTAATTGTTTGACTATAGTTTTGTGCTCATCTGATCTTAGTAGAAATGTCTATTACACAAAATTTGAGTGTTTTGTCTTTTGTGTGTTGATTTCTTTCCTATGTTAAAGAGGAATACCACCACAATTCATCTTGCGTATATGTGTTACCACCAGGATGCTATCTTAACCCATTAAAACCGAGAAAGCATCGGTGTCATATTAGATTGTAACGATATACATAGCACATTGGTTCTCAAAGTGGGGTCAGGGGACCCCCAGGGGTCCTTGGGAGAGGGGAGGGGGTTCCAGCTTCATTTTAACCACTTTAACCATTATTATATATACAAGTTCATAACCAGTCACTTCGTGCCATGCTATGAGCTTGTAGATCTGCATTTCTTTTAATCGTGCAAAATGTAGCAAATCTTTGAATGTATGCACTTTAGTAAGTGCATACCTTTTTTATTTGGATATGGCAAAGGTCATTGCAAATTATTTTTTTTACACATGGTAATTGGTAAATGGTAAATCATCACATCACAGAATAAAGCAAAATACGATGTACAGTGTTACAGAGGCAGGGGCTGAAATTCCAAAAGAGGCCCTTGTGGAAGAAAATAGCCGATCTACAAGCTCTCAACGCGCCACAGATCTGCTATTTTCCGGGCGCGACCCCGCACTTGTTGGCTACTGGAAAGATGCGGCGATGACATGGATTTCTAAACAAATTCTTTCAACGCAAAATACTGCGTTCAAGATCAGGAGAGTTCAGAAAAAAGCAATTCTCAGGTATGCATTTCTTTCACCATAATAAATCCTGCATTCATGGTCTGGAGAGGGCAGTTGTTTTACAGACAGGTAAAAGGACAGGGGCTGGAGCCCCCTTTGATGTCTATGTGTGCACGTGCCTAAACAAGGTCATGGGTCACAGTCATTGTGTCATACACCATAAGAAACACTGTCAGCTACACTTGACCCACACAGAGCATTCTAATCTGAAGAGTTATGGATATTACAATATTCGATGAAAAGTCTCCATGCCTTAGAAAAGCCTTCAGTGGTTCCTCTGAGAGAGAATTGTATTTTGTCTAAGCTTAACCAAGTAGTACATCACATCAAAAAGCCAGATTGAGTGAGAGAGCAGTTTTGGAGATTTCCAAGAAAATATTTTTCTTCTAGCTAAGAGTGTTGCAAAGGCAATAATCTTCTGACTCGTAAATTGTAAAGGGTTTGATGGTGTGTCAAATAAAGCTACTGTAGCATTGGACAGGGTTGTAGTGCGGTTTCTAGAACATCAGACAGTACGTGTGACAAACATAGGTGACCAAAACCGTTGTAACTGTGGGGACGCAATACATGTGTGAGGTGTGCTTGTGTCTGGGAGCAGCGATCACACTTTGAGTCGGCTTCAGGATACATTTCAGCCACCTTGGCTTTAATAAGTTGAGCTCTATGTACTACTTTCAGTTGAATTAGAGTTAATAGACTGAGATGTACACATTAGGTTGATATATACAGTTGATTCTAATCTATATGAAGTGTCTGCCCAACGCTTATCTGTAATCTCTGTGTGCAATTCTCTTTCCCATTTATTTTGTAATCGCTGTGTATTAGAGATGAGATAAATGTGTAACTGTCTGAAACAAACCCATTCTCAGTTGGTAACATCAGGAGCAGTTTTTTCCCCATTTCAGAATATTAGGAAGATGTGGAAATTAAAATGAACCGGCAAACATTTTTAAACTCAAATATTTGCTTCTGAAGGTCCCTGGCACAAAATATGTTTGAGATGGGGGTCCGCAGCCAAATACATTGGCATACAATTCATTTTGGGGGTACCTTGATATGAAAATGTTTGAGAACCACTGATATAGCAACTTACATTCTTCAGAGAATTGTTAGGATTTAGAGTAGACTCGGCCTCAGGTCTTAAAGGTATATTCAGTGATTTCACTTCATTCAAATACCACTTATTTTTTCTTTTTTTTGGGATAATCCTCCCTACTATGGAGTGTGCTGACCATATAAGGAGTTCCTCCCTGTCCCCAGTGAGCCCCTGGGGTCAAAAAACCCTAGTTTCAGTTTTGGTGGCGGGTGGCAAAGCCTTCATCCAATCAGGATGAGAGGGGCCTTCCTCCAATCATGATCGAGCCTTGGTGCACATGCTGTTGGCCTGTTGCACTTCCCCCCACTGTAGAGCGTGCATGTGCACATTTTGTTACCGGGGCGGACTGGGTGGTTTTCCAAATGATCCAAATCACTGAATGCTCCTTTAATCGGTTAAGACCTGCATTTACAGTGTTCTGTACCAGGGTATCGAGTCTGACATGACATTGACACCTATTATCATTCATTCCCGAGCAGTTATTTTATTCCAGTCATAGGTTTCCAGGTGATCGTGGCTTGAAATATGAATTAGGCCTACATAATTTACCACATCACATCACTGCATGCATTCTGTTTAAACTGTATTTTTGTTCAGTCTAGGTTTACCTAAACTACAGTTTTACTATACATAGTAAAATGCTAACAATGTGTTAGTGAAATGGGGTATATTTAATTAATTCAATGTCATTTTTAGCTCCACCAATTCGACTGTTTTACATTCAACATCCTCTACTGCGATTTTATTTCATCCTGGGGCATTCCGAGGCTTCTTTTTTTTTGCCATATTATAATCATTACAAACAGAAAATGTTCTTCTATGCATGATATGCTGTTTTGCGAAATATGAATAATAAATGTTTAATGTTTCAACATAATAAGTGACTGAGCTAGTAATTAGGGGTACGGATTGTAAAGTCCCCGTTCACATATCACCCAGAATGGAGAATGATACGGTACACCAAGGAATATGTTCTGTCTCCTTGGTCAGCTAATATAATAATGCAATCAAATAGAAAAGAAAAGTGACAGTCCAGCTGTGCATGAAGCCCAGAGGACCAGATCTTCCCTGCCAGGGGTATTCCCCTTTGGATGAGCGGTGGATGTGTGGTTTCCCCTTTGGATGAGCGGTGGATGTGTGGTTTCCCCTTTGGATGAGCGGTGGATGTGTGGTTTCCCGTGTGTCAGTTCCAGATTTGAATCCAAGTGGTTGTGAAATAATATAATCGATGATTGAATCAATAAGAAATTGCTTTCCTTAACAACAAATAATGACAAGCACCGAAATAGCTAATGAAAATGGATTTACCCTCATTTTGAGCAAATTACCAGTGTGAGAAGGCACCTTTACGAAATGAGTTGTTGGATGGAATGATGTTGTTAAAAAAAAAACAGCAACTCTATAACTGTGTTATAACCAACTATAGACACTATGGGTGTCCCTGCCCCAGAGTGTATCTGCGAGATCAAACCAATTACATTAATTTCATTACAGTTGGATGTCAAGAGCCAGCAGAGAACATTCACTCTAGCGCCTGTGGTCTGAAATAACAGCAGCCACATTGATCCGAAGCTTTGACATAGCTGTGGAATCTGTTGTGGTTGTCCTTAGAGTGATGGTTTTTGTTGGGGCATCATAGCCAAAGCAGACTGCAAGCAATGAGGGATTCAATCAATAGTGTCAACATGGGAAGGCACAGATGCAGCACATGGCCATGAATGTGTGACAGGGAATCATGTATACAGTTTGGTTATTAGATCTAATAACAACCCAACTTCAAATGCAAACATGTTTTCTCTTACCGCCCAGTTCCCAATAGCCTCCTTAAAGCAGAAACAGTACATAGAATTGACAGAAATAGAAAACGCAGATATGAATCTCATGCAAATCTCAACACAGATTTGTGGTAGTGTAACAGCATGCAGATTATTGGCAGATGTGATTAACCTACCAGTGTTGTTAGTAGACAGCATCCAGTAGTTCAATGTCCTGCTGAGATAGCTCCTAACACAAAATGCTGTATTATGTTGTTCATGTTGTGATAACATTCCTCCCCTACACAGCGATACGTGACTGTGTTGCTGGTATCTCTCCGTCTCCCTCTCTCTCCCTCCCCCTCTGTCTCTCTCTATCTCTCTCTCTCTCTCTACCTCCCTGTCTGTCTGTCTATTTCTCTCTTTCCTTACCTCTCTTTCACTCTCTGCACCCCTCCCATCCTGGTCACAGCTCCTCCCTCGCTTTTTAATGTTCCCACTGCATGGCAGAGAAGGATTGCCCAGTGATAAGTAGCGCTGCAGTGCTTGGCAATCTATGCTTAAGTTGTACTTAATCAGGTGGTATGCTGACAATTAACCTTTACAAAATATTGATTAAACACACGAGGAGATCAATCAAGGGCAAGGCTCAACATCATCCTGGATGCAGCATGTCCCAATGTGTGGCAATGTCTTGGGTTTGAATTCATCATTAACACGCTGAATCGCTGTCCCAAAGGCTTTTAGGGAGGTTCATATATAATTAATGTACCCAGGAAATTAAAAATTATATAACCAGATGAAGTCACATTCAAAGCAACGTGCATACATACAGTATGTGCACACCACAATGATATATTATTTATAATATATATATTTATTGATTCCCATTGCCAGAAACAATAGGGACGATTTGGCTCCGCCCCTGATCTATACTGTCACACTAACAACATGAAATGTTGACCGAGGGCCCCTGATGTATTGATTGATTGAATTTGATTGAAATATTTATTAACAGTTTGCAGAATTACAGTACATTTCAAGCACAAATTCAATACAAAGGCTGTTAACTGTGAGTGGACGACCCAATTAAGCATTACACTTGTTTACAAGAGTCCACCATGTTCAATTCATCAAAACATTTAGAGACGTACAAATAGACAATTCTATATAGACAAAGAACAGAACAGGAATTCATCATAATGGAGGTAAAAAGGGAAAAGAAACATATACAGTGAGGGAAAAAGGGGGGGGGGGGGGGGGTTCAGATTTTACGGGGGCCAGTTTCGAATTGCAGCCATCCGTAGGTGCCCTTTGAGAGCGGTTTTGAAGGAGTCAAGAGATTCGCATGTCTTAATGACTGTTGGTAGGGCGTTCCACATTTTGGTGGCATAGGAGCGAAAATAATTTAGTCCCTTGTTTGTGCCGAATCTGGGTTGTACATGGTTCGTTGCACTCCCTCTGGTGTTGGGTGGGTGTGGACTTCGTTAACATTAAGGAAGTATCTAGACAGGTACATGGGTATCTTGGTGGTGTATCGAATCTTGTGGACCAGACCCATTGCAAGATGCTGTACTCTGTCGTCAACCCTAAGCCATTCCAGCCGGTCAAAGCGGGCAGGGGTGAGGTGGGTTCGGGGGGTGAGGCCAAGTAGGAGCCTGACCAGTTTGTTTTGGGAAGTCTGGAGCCTAGTTTTAAGGGCCTTTGAGGTGCTGTGGTACCAGGGGGTGCATGCATAGTCAAAGAAACCTTGTACGAGGGCTCCTGTTAAGGTCTTCAAGGTGTTTTTGTTGACCAGTGAGGAGATCCTGTAAAGGAATCTTGTTCTTTTATTCAATTCAATAGAATACATCGGTCAACAAAGTATATAGATCTTAAGTGAAGGAAAATATAAGGAAGCACAGACTCAGCCTATATCATCAGTTCTACTGTGACATGGCTCATATACTGATTTGGCTTTCTGGCTATATAATACTTCCTTGATATCTGATATTGTGATATTTATACACATGCATGTACTGTATGTATATAAAGTGTCAAACATGTACATAAAGATGTATTTATAGTAACAAAAGTATTTTGTTAAACTAGAAAAAGTGCCCTTCTGGGCACAGGTCTCCACCAGGAGGATAGGAGTGTGTGTGATGTTTGGCAAAATGTTTACGAGTGATATAAACATGTTTGTTTGTTTTTTGCAACAATTTTCTTCATTGTGTGAGGAAATGCAGTCAGATCACTCATAGCATCTCTGAGGATAGAATTCTGGATGAGCAGGACATGTGCAGCATTTTGTACAAAACGGGCCACTCCTGAAGACTTTGGAGGGCAATCTTAGCCTCGTCTTGATCACATGACTACAGAGATCATGTATACCGATTTGCATGAGATTTGGATGAAATCTGTGCGACTAATATAAACAATGTGTTTTGCAGAAATCGGCCTCATGGTGGCGCTATAACCGGCAGATGTGGAGGGATGCAGGGAAAATGTTTTTCCATGCCTCTAGGGAGTGCGCATACAAAGTTGTACACAGAACGATGCAGTTATAGGTAAAACAAGGAATTGCCCTGTTATAGCGCCACCATGAGGCTGGTTTGGAAAATAAATTGTGTCATGTCGTCCTCAGCCTAGTGGAAATGTGCGTGTATAATTTCACGGAAATTGCACACTGTGTTTGTGATTTGTGGCATTTTGTTCGAAACGGACCAATCATGTGAGCTTTGGAAGCGAATCTTAGCCAATCAGGAAGGAAGTTGGGAAATGGTGCAGATCCGTGTTGATCACATGACTATGGAGATAGTGTATACCGAATTGTGTGATGTATGAATAAATTCATGTACGAGTAATCTACAGAAATGTGTTTTGCCTAAATCGGCCTCATGGTGGCACTATAACAGGCCGTTGAGGAATATTTGGGGCAGAGGTTCGTCGTTGGCATCCAGGGAGTGTGTGTGCAAAGTTTGGCATGGATCGGGCCAACGGTGCCGGAGATTAGCTGGTAACAGACGGACGGAAGGAAGGAAGGACGGACGGACGCACACACGGACGGAGTGCAAAACATACTCTCTCCCCATGACTTCGGCCTGGTGGAGACAATTACCCTCCTTTAGAGATAATTACCGTCCTTTAGAGATGTGTACCACTGTCCCTGTACATCAGTGAAGCTAATCGATCGAATGATACCAGCCTGGTGGGCGGTGTCACCAACAGTAATGATCAGTACACATGTATTGTACAGGAGTGGTAGGTTGACTATAAGTCAACTTGACTTCCATCCTTGTGTGACTTCTGAAGGTAGTCGCCTCCTCAACTAACCCTTGAGATCAGTGGCACAATTGGCCCAGTCGAGATTAGATTTTCAACCCCACTGTCTCAAATAGGACGAGAACAAAGCATGTCTTCCCACTGGCAGCGAGGAAGCTCACCACTAATTCTAGTCCGATTTTAGAGGGTTAGTGAAAAAAACAATCATATTGTTATCTGTTCTGGAGACTAGGGCTCCAATTTTGTCTCCGACTTTACCCGCAGTGCGGCCCGCAATTCAGCCGCTGCCCAAAAATTACGAATATAGGAGCTTTCTCTGTCCCTTAATGGTATTTTCGTCCAGCGTCACCCGCTATCTTTTTTGCCGACACCGGTATTTGCGCCTATAGGCAATGGCACGTGGACTGGTGATTGGTTAAATATGATTTAATTATTGTAACGCCCAAACCACACCTATGCATAATATAACGGGTAACGGAGGTGTTTAAGGGATTTAGACAGGTAACCAAAATACCAACTTTAGTGGGGGAACACCCTTTCCCCACTCCTAAATCCCCAAATAGGCTTTAGAAAGATGAGACAAAAATGGAGCCCATAATGCTCTTGTGACTCAAGACTCGAGCATGAGCAGGTTGTTAACATGTTTGCTGTCAGCTGCAATCTGTGAAGGAACTACATGTTCCAGGGTGACGAAAGGAGCAACAATCATTCTTCGTCTAGAGTAGTGGTTCTCAAAGTGAGGCCTGAGGACCCCTACAGTCAGTGTGGGGGTTCCAGGGCATCCCAATGCGAAATTAGTTCATATGGAATCAAAATCGGTTTAACCTTTTTAAGCCCATTTTAGATTTTAGGATATTCATAGCTCATCTACAAGCTCACAGTGTATCACGCTTTTAGATCTGCTATACGTGAAACTGTGGAAGATTTCGAGTAATTTTGATAACATTTAAAATCACAAATCTTCTCTTATAATACAGAAGTGTCAAAAAAATCTGATTTGGTTCCGCGCCCAAATACATCAATTAGTTGGTTCTTTCAGGGGTGTCCCAGGGGATGGTAATATAGCCATGGCAATAGCCACCCGCTAACCGACCAATTCAACCAATTTCAATTGGCACTGAGTTGATATGTTTTCTTGTCTGCAAGCTTACATTCATTTACGAATTTCAACCTGGTGTCCCGATTTTCAGCATACCATTATGGAAAAGTTAGCTCTTCTATTTTAACAGTGAAAATTACAGATTTACAATGTGTCGTGAGAGTTGTGGTGCAACCCACTGTGTGCTTTTATAGATCTTCAACTTTTTGCCACCCTCTAGTTTAGTCGGAAAGTACGCCACTGGGTACTTCACATGAAAATGCCATGGACCCACTGCACTCTAGAATATAGTGGTGTTTGAGAACCACTATATTCGAGAGTGCTATTGAGGGGCTATAGCGCCCCTCAAAAATCACTTCTACAGTACAGCATGAGGTATTTTTGTACTGTACTTATTGTCGATTATTTGTACTGTAAAACTCAGCATGTCAATGCTTCACTTCACCAACATTGCAAAATAAAAGCTGTGTGTTATTTATTATCATAATCATCATTATGGTGTACCGGTATCCAACATATCCCTCTATACTTTACAAAGAATTATAAGTGAGAGACATACAGTACCAGTACTGTACCTAGTAGGCTACCTACAGCAATGTGAACCACTTAATAGTTAAAGTGAAAGAATAAGGGATGTTTTGGATCCCTCTGGGTGTTTTTTGTTCATGCGAGTGTTTCCATAGCAACCACAGAATGGATTACGTTCAAAGGATGTTGAAACATAATTCTATATGCAATGCCAGAATGCAAGAGCTCAAGACTTATTTTGACACTGTATTGAATTATTAATGCCAGGTAGCTAGGCTGGCCATTATGAACAATCTTTTCTTGTGCAAGCAGAGCGCGCAAGTAATAGTTTTCGTCCATGTCGCCGTTTGATGCGTATGCGCCGTGTCAGCGTATGACGTAATGACTACTTGTGCTTGATATGGCAGTGGTGTCAGATTACATACATGTATACATAGGGGCATTACCTTTAATCCTCCCGACACTAAAACATATCGTCATTACGTCATCATCGAAAACCAATTACACCCTGGCATTGGGTCCTTTAATCCACATCTTTTTTACGTCATCATTGAGAGCTAGTTATACCAGTTATACCCTGACGTCATACGGTATGCTGCTATGATACATACGCATCAAACGGGGCGCAAAGTAACCACAGTATACCGCTAATCAACTTACAAATTACATATACATGTGTATACATATACATACATATACATAGGTGTGATTAGGACCCCAAATCACACCTTAGAAAGCATGAGTGTCTATTTCAAACAAAGTGTTTTTAAGCAGGTAAGCAGTCTCTTACCATACTTAACAATACTACTTTTTTACCTCCAAAAGCTAGGTACGTAGCAAATAGCTAAACCTAATAATTCAATATTTCAAACGTTCTTTCACAGAGAAGCTGAGATTTGACAGTTTGTATAGCGGCCGACAGTAGTTGCGCGCTCTGCTTGCGCACTAGTAGGCCATAAAAAGCAAGTAGGCACTCGACAGAGTGCAGTTCTAGTTCTACATACTTCCATAGACATCCACTGCTCTCTCTCCATCAGTGGTATGTCAATGGTGGGTGTGTGTGTGTGCGCGTGTGTGTGCGTGTGTGTGTGTAAAATAGAGCCCAACCGATATACTGGTTTGGCCTACATATCGGCTATTATTTGACGTTTTTATTTATTTATTTATTTTTAAGATATTTTTGGGGCTTTTTTGCCTTTTTTATTGATAGGTATACAGTAGCTTGACAGGAAACGAGGAGAGAGAGAGAGGGGCGAGAAGACAGGGGATCCGGACTCATGCTGGTTTACCAGCCAAGATGCCTGGACCGCTAAGCTGGCCCAGGCCTATTATTTGACTTTTTTGATCGGTAATCAGCAATTATGCCGGTGAACATTTTCAAACGTTTTTTTTTTTTTAAGATTTTCAAAAATAACCGATCTACAATCTCACAGCGCAATGCGTTATATAATAGTATTATTTAAATAGGGGCGACTGTGGCTCAAGAGGTAGAGCAGGTCGTCCAATGATCCATGGGTCGGCGGTTCGAATCCCGGCTCCTCCTGTCTACATGTCGAAGTGTCCTTGGGCAAGACACTGAACCCCAAATTGCTCCCGATGTGCTGGTTCGTACCTTGCATGGCTTCCGCTGCAATTGGTGTATGAATGTGTGTGTGAATGGGTGAATGTAATGCACAATCTATGTAAAGTGCCTTGGATAAAGGCGCTATATAAATGCACCATTTACCATTTAAAATAAAATACCGTAACATAGAAATGTACGGTATATAGTACTAACTGTATCCTAAAATTAGGATATAGTTAGTACTAGGACAGGGGTTCCCAAACTGTGGTGCGTGCATAGCTTGTGGCGTGCAAACGCCCTCTAGGGGGTGCATGACATGAAAAGGGTAATGGCGGTTGGCACGGTTTTATGGTGTTATTTAACGCAAAGCGGCAAAATACGGTAAAACATGTTGTAAGGAGATAGAGCAGCTGCGGGAGTAGTAATTGTGTGTCTCTCAGTGCAGTGACATTGTGATTATTTACTTTAAGCTTGATTCTTCCATTTATTTTGAATTGATTATGGATACAATTTAAACACATGGGGAAATGTGTTGATCACAGGATAAAAAGTCTTCTGCAATAATGGCGTGACAGAAATACCAATACCATAATTAGCTTCATGAACCAGTCCCTTGTTACAACACATCACACGTTCCCCACTCAATTACTTTCAATAAGTGTACTATATTCTATTATATGCCAGTGAAATATGGTATGCACCAAAATATATCTCAGAAATAACTGCGCAAAGGTAAGTATAGGCTATTCAATATAAATGTTCCAGCACAAATTACTATTACTATAGCCTATATTATACTCTATGTAAATATGTTATTCCTTTCCATATAAACTAACACATTTAAACATGAAGATTCAAGTTCAAACTCCCACGGTCACTGCAGCATAGCCTTTTTTGGTCTTTTGTAAGAGAATGTGATAAAGAAGCATGGAGTTTTATGACTTTCTAAGCAGGGACTGAAGGACACATCATCCTTTCAGTTGGAAATATGCCAGAAGCAGCATCCTTTTGTATTAATATTAATATTTTGTTAGGAGGCATGCAGTTTTATCACATCAGTATGAACTGCTCTACAGAAATAAATAGTAACCCCAAAACTGGGATTCTGTCTATTAACTGGTAAAGCACAATAATGCCTTTGAATACAGTCACACTTCTTCACACAGCCATCCTGTGGTGTTGTAAAATCTCTCACTTGAAACATTTGTCCCCAGAAGATATTTCTCATAGTTAATTACATGGAAATGAACAGCTGGTGTTCTCCAGGACATAACAAATTTGACATTCAAATAAATTATTTGTCTGAGAGAGAGATGCTCACAAGTTGTCACGACTCCGTACCAACAACTGAATTTGTTGGCCTAATTAGTCCCTCAACACCACACGTTTCAAAATTGAAACACTTCTAAGGATAGACTTTGACCTGCAGAAAGAATTATGGAGTTCTGAGTTTGTTAAAAAAGGACACACTGAAACATCCTCCTCTGACAAACTAATGAGGATGCTATAGGTCATTTCTGTCACAGATTGCCAAGTACTGCAAGTTTGCTAGAATACACACAGACTGACGGACAGGGTTTGTTGCCAAACCAAGTTAAAGGCCCAATCCGCAAATCTTGTGGTCACTCGGATGTATAGCCTCGGAAAGAAAAAGAAAAAAGCCTGGGTGACCGACCCACCAAATGTAAAGATCTTGTCTATGAGGTTTTCTCTTGGCAATATCGGTAGAGTGGAGTGACTAAAAGTATATTTTTGCTTTCTGGCCAAAAAGCGCATTTTATACGTGTGGTGGGGGGCTCAGAGTGCGTCCACTAAGGAAAGTAGACTTTCTAATGACACAACCCGTCTTTGTATTGGTGAGTAGGTAAAACGTTCTTTAGATTTCCACTACAGAGGAGAGGCTGGTCTGCGTTTCATGAGAGAGCTAGAAGCCCCATAGCCTTAATGCAAGGCAGAATTAAGCATTAGGCCTATGGACCAGAGCTAGCATAGGAGTGGGAATGAACCTTGTACTTCCCTAACCAATAACAGTGCAGAGGGGTGTTGTCACGGGGAAACCCGTGCCCTATAGAGCGTTGCAGTCCCGCCCCCTACCATGGCCCAGGAAATGAATCACAATGCATTTTTCCCATAGACATTTCAAAAAGTATTTATTTAAATACCTTTTAAGCGTCGACTCGTACGAAGCCAACTCGAGACGTGACAAATCATGACAACACACACAATATTTTGGAACAAACAAATAATTACATAGAAGAAAAACAACAAAAAAAGTGTTGTAACCTGCCGTTTTTTCTACTTTCTAATTCTTTGTTTGGCCCGAAAAATTGTGTTTGTTGTCATGACCTGAGTTGGCTTTGTCCACGGCGTAAACGTCTTTAAATAAATACTTTCTGAAATGTCTATGAGGAAAATGAACGGAGAATCATTTCCTGGGCCATGGTAGGGGGCGGGACTGCGGTGCTCTATATACAAAGACACATGAAACTGCTTTCTATAACATGCAAGGACTATTTTAAAATTGTGTGTTGGAATTTCAATGATCCCTGATTGCCCATTGTCTCTCCAGCACTGCTGGTGGCATTTCCCTTGATGAGGAAGGGGTCAAGTGCTATGCAGGAGAGGGGTGTTTCTTGTGCTGTCTTATTATTGTCATTGAGTTTACATGCTGATTTATACTTGTTTAATTGTAACGCATTATTGTCTCCACCAGGCCGAAGGCATGGGGAGAGAGTATGTTTTGCACTCCGTCCGTGTGTGTGTGTGTGTGTGTGTCCGTCCTTCCTTCCTTCCTTCCTTCCGTCTTTCCGTCCGTCCGTGATCAGCTAATCTCCGCCACCGTTGGCCCGATCCATGCCAAACTTTGCACACACACTCCCTGGATGCCAACAACAAGAAATATTCTTCAATGGCCTGTTATAGCGCCACCATGAGGCCGATTTAGGCAAAACACATTTCTGTACATTACTCGTACACATTTTATCCATACATCACACAATTCGGTATACACTATCTTCATAGTCATGTGATCAACACGGATCTGCACCATTTCCCATCTTCCATCCTGATTGGCTAAGATTGGCTTCCAAAGCTCACATGATTGGTCCGTTTCGAACAAAATGTCGCAAATCACAAACACAGTGTGCAATTTCCGTGAAATTATACACGCACATTTCCACTCGGCCGAGGACGACATGCCACTCATTATTTTCCAAATCAGCCTCATGGTGGCGCTATAACAGGCCAATTCCTGTTTTTAGCTATAACTGCATCGATCTGTATACAACTTATGTATGCGCACTCCCTAGAGGCCATGGAAAAACATTGTCTCTGCATCCCGCCACATCTGCCGGTTATAGCGCCACCATGAGGCCGATTTCTGCAAAACACATTGCTTATGTTAGTCGCACAGATTTCATCCAAATCTCACGCAAATCGGTACACATGATCTCTGTAGTCATGTGAACAACACAGTCTGTTGGATTTCTCAGATTCTACACTGATTGGCTAACATTGCCTTCCAAAGTTTTCAGGAGTGGCCCGTTTTGTTCAAAATGCTGCACATGTCCTGCTCATCCAGAATTCTATCCTCAGAGATGCTATGAGTGATCTGGCTCTGCATTTCCTCAACAAAAGAACATTGTTGCAAAAAACAAACAAACAAACAAACATGTTTATATTACTCCTAAACATTTTGCCAAACATCTCACACAGTCCTATCCTCCTGGTGGAGACCTGTGCCCGGAAGGGCACTTTTTCTAGTTGAGAATGTTTAGGTTACTTTTATTCAAGGTGTTATTTATGGAAGTATTTATATTGAAAGTATTTATGGAGAAGAAATGTTGCTAATTGATTCTGTTTCCTGCGGTAGGATCCACTCCTATTTAAGGGAGGCTGCAGGGACAGACTAGTCAGTTGAATGTGGGCTTTGACACAGATAACATCGCTGAGGGAGAGCTACAGGGCCTTGTGTGATCAAGGTACAGCTGTTTGGGTTTTGTTAAGGAGTGTTGCCCAAGTATTTATTTATCTTTTTGTCCTTTCTTTATATTGTTGCCTGTAATATAGTTTGCTATTGAGAATTATTGCACTGAACAATTGTCTGGACTTTGTGGACAGAATGTCAGTTCTTCCTGGACTACAGCCCATGTCTCCTGTAGTTCAAGTCAGACCGACCCCTGCAGCTGATGTCAATCACCATGTGATAATTGCCCTTTAAATGACAGAATAACTCGCTACTGAATCGCATATAGTTCCACCATATCACTCACAAGAAAAGTTGCACAAATGCAAAACTTGCGGGTTTGGCCTCTACAATTTAATTCCGACATATCTGGACAGAAACGTTGGAGGAATTCCTACAGGTGCTATGGGGCAGTTTCAGACCCCAGGCAGCTACATGCATTACCTTACCCAGTTGCCATGGAAACCCACGTAGAGAATCTTGGTTTGTTTTGAGACAGATTTTATGTATGTTATGTTAGAATGATAGCTGGCATGTTGTCACATAAAAACTAAACCTGTTTTACCGTATATGAGCTTCAGTAATCTGGGCATGTCATGATAGGTATGGTGCATTTATAATATAGCGCCTTTATCCAAGGCGCTTTACATAGATTGTGCATTACATTCACACACACATTCATACACCGATGGTGGCGGAAACCATGCTGCCTTGCATCAGGAGCAATTAGGGGTTCAAAGTCTTGCTCAAGGACCCTTCGACACCAACTCTGGGGGAGCCCGGGTTCGAGCTGGCAACCTTGCGGTTACCATCCAGCCACTCTACCCCTGAGCCACCACCACCCCTGGGTGAAAATAGCAGATCGATGTAGAACGGCTATTTTAACAAAGAGAGCGACGAAAGGAGAGATCAAGCCAAGTACAGACCCCCTGGGTGACAAGGAAGAATATAGGTTTAAAATATAATATGATCATTGATGTGCCAGAACTTTCTTCAGTTAAAGACAAAAGACTGAAGTCATTATTTTTGGAGCTGAGAATAAACCTGAATTTCAGCATCCACATTATGACAATTACAAAGTCAGTTTACTTTCATCTTAAAGGGACATTTCACCACTGGAAGAAACTCCAGTCACTCAATGTTAATAGTATTTGTAGTAGATACAGTAGCACAATTTGAAATTTGCACCCTATGACCAGAAAAAGAATGAAGTCTGTGTGTTTGACTGGATTGCTGACTTCCTACAAAGCCCATAATGCTTCAGTGCACTTCCCCTCCTTGTGGAGAGGGAGGGGGCTGCATGGAGGTGTGACTTTGTAGTCCAGAAGGGAAGTTAGACCATGTTCATGACCTCATGAACATGGCTTCATAACTAAAATATATATATATAAACATATTACACACATAAAAACCCCAAGAAAGTGTTCCTTGTGTCCTAAACATCACTCTGGTTGCAAAAGGGGTGAAGTGGCCCTTTAAGAATTTAACAGGAATTAAGAGGACTTGTGCCTCTGTATGATTTAAGATTTGTCCATGCATTCATCTTCAGTAGACATGACTGTAACGCTGTCTTTACAATCTCCCTAAAACGGATAGTCAGCTGCAGTTCAGAATGCTACTGCTTGAGTCAAATAAAGACAATGAAAGTGTCGATTCGAATTAGAATCGCGATTCCCGTTATAAACGATTCGAAATCGAATCATAATTTCCATAATTCATAATTTACCCTAATCACAGTAAAATGTCTTCAGTCATTTTCAAGTTACTGTAGTAGTCACTTCAGTTGGCTGGAGTAGATTGTGATGAAATCCTATGTATTGAATCGAGAATCATTTTGAATAGAATCGTGACCCCAAGAATCGGAATCGAATCGTGGGACACCCAAAGATTCGCAGCCCTAATAATTTCTCTCCAGCACTAAGAACTTTGGACTGGCTAATTCCTGACTGCCAAATAATTTATTTCAACTTTATTTTATTTCGACTATATTTCTGATCCTCAGATTGATGATTCTGAACCATCCAAACTCAAAATCTCACGTCGTCTGGGACAGGTGTGCTTTCTGTCCCCAGATTCAAAACGTAAGTAGTAAAAGTAAAAGTAAAAGCAGCATTCCGTTTTTATGCACCGCATATCTGGAACAAACTCGGAAAACAGCAGGAATGCTACAACAGTCTTTTACATTAGAAGTGAAGACTTTTGTTTGTCGATAGTAGATTCCTTTTGCTGAGGTTTTTGATTCATCCCTGCAACTTTGTTGTATTTTGTAATTATTATAGTAGTTAAGCTTATTCTCATTTTCTATCCTTTTTACTAATTCCATTTAGCACTTTGCCTGGCTTAATGCTCTGTTTTGTGTAAAGCACTTTGAACTGCCTTGTTGAAATACACTACACAAAATACACTACTACAAGACTGCAAGGACTTTTTTCGGTGATCCCTTTGGAAGTGTGTTTGACTATACCCTGTACTGATTACATTT
The DNA here is from genome assembly GCF_951216825.1 of Electrona antarctica. Classification (NCBI taxonomy): domain Eukaryota; kingdom Metazoa; phylum Chordata; class Actinopteri; order Myctophiformes; family Myctophidae; genus Electrona; species Electrona antarctica. The sequence continues at coordinate 37,698,174 of NC_136795.1, forward strand.
CTGTTTGACTGTACCTGTGGAATCTTTCCTTCACAGGTCCGTGGATTATAACCTTATTTTCCTTAATATAGCATGAAATGAGTCGCGATATCCAGGCAAAGTCCTTTTTTTATTCAATCAAGGCATATCCCATAGTTACATCAAGTTACAAGCATCAATTCCATACAGCATTTTGAGGCCTTCGATCCCCTTCCAGGCAGAGAGCCTGGTCGCTACCAGTTTCCCTCAATTCTAACTCCTGATTCTCACTGTGTCCCATCTTATACATCATGTGGGTGTCACCTTGTCCGTGTGTGTGTGTGTGTGTGTGTGTGGAAGGAAGTCAGAGACCCCCACCTGTGACAGGCACTGTAATAAAATGCAAAGACAAACTGTAGCCTCCTACCCTAAATAATGGCTCTGATCAACCAGGAAGCCCCAGGTGGTCTTCCTGAGTGATAACCCAATAGCCTAGGTATTTGTACAGCTGCTGTAAGCCAAGGCCTGGTCGCTGACCCTAAAGATAATATCAGATCAACGATCACTTTGGTAACTTGGCTCTCCCCAATACTTCTTCCTGCCTGTGGAACAATTTATATGCAAATAGACTTATAGGCCCTTTGAGTGAGATCAGGCTTGCAGAAGTTAAAGTTGTGCAATTATGACTAACCATGTAATTATGAATATGTTATGATTCATAATACACCACATACTCTTTACTGATTATATTACTGCCAATAAAGTATTCTTAATCAATCAACTATACAAATAGCCTTGCCTTAATTGTTTGTTCCATTCTAATTTATTTTAAGGTTGAAGTAACCTACTTGCCTTGCAAGGTTTTAAAATGATAGCAAAACAAAGAACATGAAATTCATATTAAGTTTGTTTTCCTTGATGCATAATAGTCAATTACAGTGTAGCCTAGTCTAATTTTCATGACAATCTGACTGTTCTAAGGAGGGATCTTCAGAAGATCCTCAACTTATAGCAATTTATGATAATCAATTCTGAAGTACATCAATTTCATTCAACTCCTCAAGTGTGCACTCGTTTGATTTCACAGATGCTGCTTATTGGATGCAAAGAAAATTAGTGTGCTTGGTAAAACTAGCATATTTTTGTTTCTTACATATGTCCTTCAGAATATGCTTAGAAAGAATGTGTCATCTCATATTTCCACCATATTTGAACTGCGATTTCAACAGATTGTTTAAGACCTGTTTATTATCTCTGCCAGGCCAAAGGCACACACGTGTGTTTGTGTGATGTGTAGGTAGTCAAAATAAAAATTGAAAAGCGAGGGGAGCCCACTGAATTTATATTGGCCACGTCTCACAAGTCCATAGACTTGGCTGCCATATGACATGCCAATGCATTGGATGGGCTAGCGCCCCTCAAAATAGGTCATGATGCAAACAGAGCTCATATGGCCCATATTTCACAACTTTCTTCAAACGAGAAAATAGCAAATTAAGAGATTTTCCTACAATTCTGTGAAGCAGAGTGAAATTAGACTAATATTGACCAAGATGAAAACAAACACAAAGAGGTGTTGCCATTCAGTCAATCATGTCACAAGACACAAATACCAATACATTTGACTTATTAATTGTTTTCATGGTCACTGACTCTTGTCATTTGAGATCATCCTGCCACCGCCACATTCTAGGCTTAAAATAATTGATTGATAGTCATATCTTTGGTCATCTCTATGGGAAATATGAATGGTGTCTGGAACGATGGAACTGACTGCCTGTTCCATAAATGATCAATTTATGATCAATTCCTAAATGAGGGGTGAATCTGTGGAACGGCCTGGACGGACAATGAACTGAAAAAGTGTAGCTCAATTAATACATTTAAAATAATGTATACATCAAATGTAATAGATAAGTATAATTCAATTCAACTCAATTTTATTAAAGTCAAGTTGTCTCAAGACACTTTACAACCAACAAAGATCCACCCAGAGCAAGCAATATTGCGACAATATATGTATAGAACATTATATAGAACATTATTATAATTTAGTATATCTATTAATCATATCTTATGAAGTACATATATATCATGATGATAAAGTAATACTATAACCGTATAACATTTCTTCTCACGTGCAATTCTGAGTGATCAAATTTGTCTTCTCCTGTCATGTCTTTTTTTCTCCTCTTTTCTTTTCTTCTGTTTGTTTCTTTAATTCCGTTGGTTTTTCTTTGTTTTCTGTCCCCCCCACCCCACACCCACATGTTTGTAGTCTGCTTGGTGTTAAAGGTATATGAGGAACTCATTATATGGTCAGCTGAGCACACTCTGTAGTGATTTCACTTAATTCAAAAATCACTTCTTTTTTTGTTTTGTTGTGATAATCCTCCCTACAGAGTGTGCTCAGCTGACCATATAATGAGTTCCTACCAGTCCCCAGTTAACCCCTGGGGGTCAAAAAACCTAAGGTTTCGTTTTTGGCTAGGTGGCCCAGCCTTCATCCAATTAGAATAGAGCGGGGGCGGGCCTTGGTGTGTGTGCTGTTGGCCTGTCGCGCGTCCCCCCACTGTAGTGCGTGCATGTGCACATCTTGTTACCGGGGTGGACCGGTTTTTTTTCCAAATCACCCAAATCACTGAATGCTCCTTTAAAAGGATAGGCAAAATAAGCCATTGGCTTCAGCCTAAACCTTTTTGGTCTTTACAAAAGCTGTAAGAAATGAAATGAATACATTTAATGTTCATTCTATCTTGTCCATCCTGTCATATAACTCAAAACCTTGAAGCGTATAGCCACAACACAAAATACCGTTACTATACAGACATACTGCAGTTTTACATCTTGCAATAGCCAAACATGCGATGAACCGAACACAATTCATTGCCACTCAGGCATTCATTGTTCTAGCAATATAGCAATGAGAGTGCTGAATAGAAATGCTGTTTCACTTTCAAAACGCTCCTCTTGAAGACAGCCTTGGCCTGGCTCTGACCTTCGCTTCCACAATCCTATATTTGAAATGAATCTTTTGAATAATTACACCTGGTGCTCTGCTTTCATGTCAATGTCCTTGAGTGGGGCCTGATTTTCACACCCATTGTTCGCCCAGTAACATTAGGCTAGGACATGGTAATTGGTTTCTGCCCTGAGAGGGTTCACCGTTATATGAATCCTCTCCTGCTGCAAGAGCTGTTCTGGGCAGCAACTGGCGGTGCTTGGTCTGTGGCTATTGAGCAGTGGTGGAAAAGTACTCAAATGTATTACTTATGTTAAAGTAACAATACTGCAATTTAGAAATACTTCGTAAAAGTAAAAGTCCGTAATTCAAAATGAGTGAAAGTACAAAAGTATTGGCACCAAATGTGTCACATCATGATGCATTGCAGATCGGCTACTTTCAAATGGCCGAAATGTATAGAGGGCTGTAATGGTTAAGGTATGTGTTGTAAAAAAAAAATCTAAATCTACAAAGTAACTATAGTAACTAACAACCACACTAATGTTGTCAAATAAAGTAAAGGTACAATATTTGCCTCTAAAATGTAGTGGAAATTGGAATTAGTCAAGTAAAGTACAAATACCTAAAATTGTACTTTACTTTCCACCAGTGCTATTGAGGGTCAAGACGGTGGAGAATCTTGTTCTGTGGTAGGGTTCATTACAACTTCAGAAGGTGGTCAAGCAAGGGGCACTGGTTTGAATAACTAGAAAAAAGGGAGAATCTCTGTCAGGCCAGGTGGCCCATGCAGGGCTGTTTTTGTCAAAAGGGATACGTGACACTCTTGGTACAGTACATCTATGTGGAGAGTCCAGTATATATTTGGTTAATGGGTTTGTAGGATCCCTCACTTCCATTCCTATGAATTGAATACGAAGGACCCCAATGGAAACAAGCCATAGGCTTTCTTGGGTCGTAATCCTCTTAGCAGACCTTGCATTTTTCTGCAAACTGTAAATAAAGTATTCAATCAACACGAGAGGGTGGCGTAGTCACATACTTTTATAGCTGTGCAATGCACACATTGGCAGATGTGTATAAGAAATAAGACTGGGTCTAATAACGGAATGGCTCATTTAAAAACCTCTGACAGAGATTAGATTAGACGGCGCTAGCCGACAACGGTGACGGGGTTGGCACAACGCCATGCTTTTTCTTTTCTTCTTTTTACCGATAGCAGCTGAAGTCCTTGTCATGTCTGTCTGTCTGTCTGTCTGTCTGTCTGTCTGTCAGTAACTCCTGGTACACACAACACCACTGACACCAAAATGTAAAAGTACCAGTACTTTGTGTTTTTAACTGACAGTCTTGACTGAGGGGGCTAGATGGTCTAGTTGAGGGGGGCCCCCCCACGCCCCCCGTGACGCCAGGCCTGCTCTGACATCATGTTGATGAGCCACATACAGTGCCTACTGTTCCATCACAGTAAGCACTGTGATAAGATGTCCTATGTAGATGTTCGAGATAATTGCTTCACGCCCCTCTCTTACACTTCCATATTAGTAGTGGAGAGGAGAATCACCCTGCGATGGAACAGCGAGCACTGTGGCACACTGTGTTAAGACATAATCGGTGCAAAGCCCACCTACACTTCCATTATTAATGGAAGAAAGAAAGACTGAAAGGCTTTTTCCAATTGTGATAGAACAGCAATTACAGTATATGATTCACTGTGTTGAGACATTCTCTAGCTTTATACCCATTTACCAAAGGTTGCTAAGTGGTACTCTCTCTTAATTCAGTAGGAAGACTATTCTAGGAGTGTATTCCGTCAAAATATTGCTAGGCGAATAAATGACATGCAGGGCTGCTGAAAATCTGCAAATCAATGTCGCCTGTCAATGTCAATCATATGACAGGCGTGGAGTGCTTCAAATTAAAAACAAGTATATACTGTTCCGTGGCTACTATCGGTAAATTGCGTATCCAAAGTTGAAATGTTGTATAGCATTAATGATAATCACCATAATTCAATGGCTAAATCATTTGTGGTATTAAAATATAGTATTAATTTATAATACATCACATTTATCTAGCGCTTTTCTCTATACCCAAAGTTGGTTTACAACAAAACAACTAAACAAAATAAGAGAAATCTAGTTAAAGGCCTAAGCGGGGAAAGCAAGTCTGACATGGTGGGTTTTGAGGGAGGCTTTGAACAGGGCAAGAGTGGGGGGCAGCTTTGATGTGCGGTGGGAGTGAGTTCCAAAGAGAGGGGGCTGCAACTGAGAAAGCCCCGTCTCCCCAGGTGCATTCTTTTTGTTTTGGGGATGTCCAAGAGGTTGGCATCACCTGTCCTAAGGGAGTGATATAGTAAAGTATTTTATTAATCTATATAAAGATGTACAGTCAAACAATCCATAATTTGCCATCATTTTAGAGTAGGCCTACTTGATTTTACATTGTGACCGTTTCATCCATTAACATAGGTTCCATGTGAGTTATGGGAATTGTGTAAAATGAAGGGCTTGTCATTCAACTGTCGGTACTGAACTTGCGATTCCATTCTAAATCGCGATCATGCAAAAATATCTTTGCGAAGATACACATTACTGTCATGTATATGGCCAGTGTTTCATTCCCTTAATTTCAGTATGTTATATCAAGCGAGTACATACATTTTCTATAACATAATAGAATCGTCAAGATTATATGGATATAGGTCTATACAAGATCAGTAACCAGGAGTAATACTGGAGGTCTTTGTACAAAAGCAGCATTTTTCCTGCAGCCTCATTTAAAATGTTTGACTGCCCTCTGCTGTACAACTCTGGAATAACTAGTTTAAAGAAACATTTTATTTCTATTGCTATTTTATGGTCAGTAATTGACTCAACATACAGTAGGCTCCTGAGGGTCATTTTACTTATCTCAGTGTAGTGTAGTAGTGTTGATTTTTTTTAAAGGGTGCACAACGCACACATCACCAGATATTAATGGTAAAACAGTATTACAGGTTGACAGTTTCACATATCTTGGACTCACTGTGGACAAGTCTTAGGTTTGATCAACATAGTACATCTATCCATTCCCATTTCCAGCAAAGACTCCATGTAATCCTTAAATTAGGATTAATTAGGCCCTCATCTTCTGTCATGTACAAAAGCATTGTTCAACCTGTTCTGCTGTACTGTTCCGCATGATTCTACACCATGCCTAACAGAAACAAACCTTTCAGTATTACCCGTATGGCTTCCAAGATCATCAGACAACCTACACCCACACTTCTTTCTGATATGAATAAGGCTATCATAGAGTTAGTGATCATCCCCTGTATCCCCTTTTTCAACCTCATGCCATCTGGAAAAAGATACAGAACCTTAGTGTGGAAAAAGGTCTGCTTTAGTAGGAGTTTTGTCCCCTCAGCCATCGCAGCATTAAACAAACTGCCCCACCGATAGGATGGTTCTGTATACACTGGGGAATTCATGTTCACTCTCACTCTGTGAGAGTGAACATCACTTTGTTTTGTTGTGGGTGTTTTCAAAAGACTGAAGATCAATATCCTTCAGGACAATAACGATTATATATATTAAACCAGGATTTGAGCGTTATCCTTGACCATTTAGCATAAACTTTGACTGTACCAGAGCCATAGAGTAAGACAGAGTTACAACATTGAGGGGGCAGAAAACAGCCTGGTCACGTGGTTTATTTACTCACGCGAACCTATAGACTCCGTCTCCAATGCATTCCGTAAACTTCCGGTTGTCCCTTTTCAATAGTCTATGTAGAAGAGCCTGGCCCCATAAAGTGAACAGAGTTGTCATAACTCTGTCTTACTCGATATGTTAACAATCACACTGTATTGAACCTATATTTGTAATTGGTACACACACACACACACACACACCTAATCAAAACACAAAGGGAATTTCTGTGGAACTTAAGTCTGACTTTGCTTGGCAATTTCACATGGGAAATCTAATGTTTCACAGAAAAGTCCTCATTCCTTCCAGAGTTGGACCAGGAAATGCAGACGTTCAGAATTAATCTTCAAAATAATTTATTCAAGATTCATATGGTAATATCTTGCTTAGTGATCAGCATATAAAATATGTACAGAGCAACGCATTGGTAAAAGTGACATGTATGTGCTTAAAGTAGAGAAGCCACTAAGCCAGTAATAATTCAGGAATTTCTGGAGAATGATCCTTCAAGTTAAGAATTGTAGTGATGCTTTGCTGCTAGACATCAGTATCCTGAATGTGCAGGGACAACAGCTCAGTGCACAGGCCTAGGTAGTCGTCAGAATTTATGAAAGGCTGCAGCTCGAGGGTTTGGAGGGGACTCTATCCTGAAATAGAAACATGAATAAAGATAAATATTTCAAAAGGTCAACTTTAATATAAAACTATTAATATTTGCCGTTTATGTACAGGGAATCTGCAGGTATCAGCACTTTAAAAGCTTTTTATATCCTCACGAGTTAAAAAACAATTTTATAGTTATTAATTATAGGTACCAGTCATAACTGTGCCAGTTGAAGGTTGCTAACTTTCAGAGAAGGGGTTATGGTAGCACAGATACTGTCTGTATGTTAAACAAACAGGTAATTTGTTCCATTTAGGGTGGATTTATACCAGATCAAGGCTGTTTTGCATGTATAAACCAAGCTGTTTTATCATAATTTAAAGTTTTGCAAGTAACATAATGGTCCCCATCTTTCCGATGGTTGAATGAAACTAGCTTCACATTTGGGCTGATCACTGTCAGTCACTTACTTGGTTCTCTTTTGTTCGAATAAGTTTTATATCGTCGACCCCCAAGCTTTTCTAGCTTACATTACAATCCATTTTCTTGCACTATAACCAGTAGGCTATCTTAACTGCTGTGCTGTCTTGGGCAATATCCCTCGTGAGATGAATAAAGGTCTCTTCTCGTACACCATGCGTAAGCACTCCACCAGTACTTTTTTTTTTGGAGGAACAAGGTTGTACCCTCCTCTACACCCTGCCTGTTTAGCCATTGTCTGGTCCTGTTAACGCCCTATCCACTGGCAGTTGTCTGTCTGACCCCTCCAGTACACTTATTAAACCAATTAGCCACATTCATTTACTTGTGGAAAACGGCTAAACTAAATCACATGGAAGTGAAATCGGAATTGTATTTCAAATGGTTTAAGCTTTGTCACTTTCTTGAGCAAACGATTTCAGACCACTGAAATTAATTTTAGAATTTCTAATACAATTTAACGTTTCATACTTTAATAACCCAATACCAACCCAACACCATTTGTGAAAGTCAACAAAATATTCAGACAATGTGCTGGTATCTACATGTTCTCCTGTTAGCATGCTACTGGCTACCGGCAGATACCTGTTGTTGTCTTTGCTGTTGCTGTTGGCGTCTGTACTCTTCCTCACTAGCAGCGAGGGCTTGAGCCAGAGCCAGGTCTTCTTGCTCCTGAGGACTAAGATGCAAAAAAATACTACTATAAATATCAGACAACAGGTTATGATTGCTGAAAATGAAAGACAATGACACACATGAAGGTAAAGTTATCAAACGTTAAACAAATAATAATAAAATAAACTAGCTAAAACATAATCTAATACTTGGGTATCAATAACAATATAATAGTTTCGTGTGGCTTTCAATGTTATACCGGAGCAATCTAAAATGTGACTGCCAGGCAACGAGGATTCCTCCAAGGAATTGTTGTACATTGTTGCCGTTTTCAATCTGGCTGTAAACTGCAGATACATGAGGCACTTGGTAAACACCCAAGACACAAATCCAGTACACCACTGAGCCTACAGGGTCTGTTTGAGATAGTGAAGCTAGAAAATCCACTCTGTTCACCATCAATAGAGCACCGAAGTCTGACGTCACTTTCAGTAGAGGGCACCAACACACAGGTTCGTGTATTTTTTTATTTGTATTGAAATCTCCATAGGGTGATTTTATGTCGCTTCATATAAGAACTGTGTTTGAAAAATAAACCGACCACCCCAGCCTTTCTGTCAGGGGAGTGGCTGTGCGTCGTTAATGATGTCCATTCATATTTGATACAGCCAGTTTCTGGAGAAAATGGAATTAATGTGACCGCAAAAGCCTTGAAACTACATATGAATGCAATGTCGCTGAGCATATACGTCACGCCCAGCTGTCAACATATTGCGTTCCTGAGATTCCTCGTTGACGTAAGCTCAGCTGGTGGTGACTCGACTCGTACTAACCACGATACAATATATATCAATACATTTAAAATTAAAATAAACGTAATTAACGTTCAGTTTCTGTTGTGCGACGGGCTGCGGGCAGATGCAGCCTACCCGGAAATGTAGTCTCTGGGTTGTTTGGCTCGTTTCTAACGCTTATTTTGTTACTCTTTGGGTATATTTACAATGCTTATAAAAAAAATACACAAACCTAGGGACTGGCGCCCTCTACTGATAGTAGAGGGCAGTGACGCCAGGACTTCGGTGCTCTATAGTAGTTACATGCCATAACATTTTTCTTGCCTGGGTGTTTGCAGGATACTGTATATGCAGGGTTTGAGGGTTATAGTTCTTATTGTGAGATTATAGTTCTTAATGAGGACTGTGCTTACCTAAGGGTTGGCTGAACAACATTATTCCTTGACTCAGCCAAAGACATCTCCAGAGCCCTTTGTAAAGCCTGCTCCTCTGTCTGTAATGACAGGAAGATGTTACACACTCACCTTTAACCACAATCATTATTATAAGTTCACTCATATTCTTTAAGAATGGGGCAATGCAGTGTCATTAGAACAATTATACATACCAGGCCAGCCTGAAATGAGGCTGATGGTGGTATTACATTCTGTGCTGCAGCTGGAGTAGGCATCCATTGGTGCTGGCTGAGAGAGAAAAAACAAAACTAGTTTAAAAGTGTTCACAATGTAACTGTACACACACACGCACACAAAATAGCATTACTTACCCATTGTTGTTGCTTCTGTGGTTTGCAGGCACACCATTAGAAACAGGGCCAGGGTTTCCTTGACTGGCTGAACTAGAACCAGACACTTTGCTGGAGGAGGCAGTATGGGCCCGCAAGAAAGCAGAATTGCTGGAGGAGGCAGTATGGGCCAGCATGAAAGCAGAATGTCTAAAGTAAAGAAATCAGACTGTCAAACATCATAGTTGAAAAGAAAACAGACATGTGAACAGTGTTGGGTTGAGTGGAGCATTAGGATATATTCTGCACATACCCACTCTTGGAGACTGGTTTGTCATCAGTCTTATTACAGTCATGGTCAAGCGAGTGTCTGTGTTTAAGACAGTAATTCAAGTGGCACTGGTCACATGTAACTTGAATCATTTCCTTCTGCTTACAGCCTCCTCTTGAACATTTATTTGTAAAAATCTGTAGGGGGAAAAAAAAGGTGAACTCTGATTAATTTTATTTCTATTTGGACTTTGTATCAATGTTGTCTCATTTTATGGAAAATACATATGGAATATTTGTACGAGCAAACCTTTCTCTTTCTCTGGGCAGGGTCGGACTTGCAATCCCGATCAATGTGTTCACCAACTTTAATGTCAGGCATTTCTCCTCTCTTGATGGGAATGGGAATGTTGCACAAAGGACATACAGGGACCTGGACATCCTACAGGACCAACCACCAAGCACAATGACAATTACAGTTACAGATCATCACTAGATGAGGATATTATCACCTTCTCAATCTAATTTAACAATATTCCAAGCTTCCTGTGATTATTCCCACCTTATTTTCTCATCTCACGTCTCAGTCTCACTTGAATTAATATTGGTGCTCGATATCATGTGATCATTGTCTTGAATGACATAACAAAATCAATTCCATCGACTCTACTCATAACATTAAATTGTATTAGGTTATACAGGCATTTAACATCACAAGAAAAGAAAAAAAACATCTTGAGATGGTTGTATGGAATACTTTAAAGTACCTTCTTGTAGGACGACATGCACTTGTGATTTGCATAGGTGATGTGGTCGTTACAGAAAATCTCTTCACAGGCATCACATCTCATGGGAAGGAAATCTGCAATAGTAAAACAGCTTCTTAAAAAGAGCATATGATTCAGAGACCTGAAACTTAAGTTTATCTCATCACTTCCAGTTTAACTTGTTTATCCTGTATGAGTTCTCTCCCAATTAGATAAAATTGGCATAATCCTGCCCTGAAAATGTATTTTTGTTTAGTGTTTACTAAGAGACAGAGAAATCCATTACTGAACAAACACTCTATAGCAGGGGTGCCAAACCGGCAGCCCGTGGCACAGAGGAAAGGGTTCCAATCAGGCCAGTAGGATGATTTTGAGAAAATACGTCGGGATTCGAACCCGCAACACGCTGTACTGTAGGCGCCTGGACTGGAGCGCAAAAGTCTACCTGAGTTAATTGAGTTTGATTGCTGGAAGCAGGCCTGGCTAATAAAATGTATAGTTGCGTAGCCATTTAAAATATATTTAGTTAATTCTACATTTGTTTCAATGTTTGTCACCTAATAAATATAATTTCCTATGAAATAAAACATTTTATTTTATTAACAGGTACAGTATACTATTTGAAATACATTCAGTCATACATTTCTTGTAGCCTGCAACTGTAATCATTAATTTAAAGGGCCACTTCACCCCTTTTGCAACCAGATCTTATTTTAATTATGTTTGGGAGACAAGAAACTTTACTGTTTTTTTTTTTATTAGACAATTTAGTATTTCAAAGTGTCTGTGATGTTTTCTCTTTTTTCCCCCCTCTACTTCTCCAGTTATCCGACGCACCTGTCCACTGTAGGTGTGCAGAAGGACCTTTCTCTTCTATAAAGCGTCTGTGATGTCATGGACACCGGTCTCACTTCCTTCCTGGACTACATGTTGTCTCAGTAAGACAGCCCTCCCCTATATACATATATACATATATGTGAGTGCAGCAAAGCATTATGGTAATTGTAGTAATCCATCAGTGAGACCAGTGTCCATGACATCATAGACACTTTGAAATACTAAAATATAAAAAAAATACACAACAGTGTGTATTTAACTTGCCATCAGAATATAGAGCTGTTTAACACTGATTTCACCAAAGTGGAACTGTGTGAGGAAACCGTTAGCCTTAAGCTTTCCAATCCCACTTACCTAATCGTTTGCAAGTCTTCTCAGAGCAATGCTTTCCGAGATCTGGAAACTCCATTGTACAATTGTGATGCCTTTAATCAAACCCTGGGAGAGAGAGGGGGGGGGGGGTATTAAAAACTGAACAAGACCCAGGATTCACTCCGTTTTAAGATCTGCATTTATAAGTTCATGCCAATCTATGAAATAGTAAACAAGCTTGCAAGGTGAATGTAGTGGTAAACATTATTTCTCCCCTTCAATAATGCCAATTGGTATTGTATTTTATATTGTTTCATTATTCATTATCATTGATTAATGATTAGTCACCTTTACAACGAGGTATAACTTGAAAGGATTGTGCATTGCTTGGGCAGAGTGCTAATGGGGATAATGCTAGTGCCATAATAAAGTAAAGTAAATCGTAGAATGAGCAACACAGCTAAACGTGTGGGTACTGGGTACAGGCTTGGAGAGTGGAGACGCCCAAAAATGTGCCAAAATCCCCCATTATAATTCTGTTGGTATTGGCTGGTGTGTGACTGGGACATGAGCACAGGCCTCATCCTGAAGGGACAAACGTGGCATCTTTCCATGGAGGCAGTGTTGCTGCTTGGAGCACACACAAACTCAACAAGGTTGCAGGACCAAACCAATGCTCATGTGACAGTTACACTGCCAGCAGGTGTGTGCTGGCAGGTCGCTCAAAACGAGCACATTTTTGGGGGCGCTACCCAAACATTTTGCAGTGTTCCTTACAAGTTAAACCTTGTTGTAAAGGTTTTAAAAGGCCCATTAATTATATTTTATTTTCCTCCCTTTACATAGAAAAGCATCACAAGTTTACAGAGAGCTGTACCGCGGTTTCTTTCTTGCAAACAGAAATCTTGCGACGATTAAGGCAATTGTTTTATAACCAGATTTGTTATGTTATTATTGGCAGATTCTCTGGCAAAGTCATAGACATTGTATTTGAACACATAAACATAAGTAATTAAACCCACTCTTTTATTTTTTCCTTCTTAAAATGGCTAAATACATTGCAGTAGTACGTAGTATTGTTGATACAATCAATTATTTGCATTGCAAAACGATACGATACAAAGTCAAACGTTACAATGTTGCCATACATATCGATATACACCCATACCCGTTCCACCCATACAATTCTGTTAAATTAACAGACACACAATTATTTGAGGGCCACAACTTGTAGCCAAGATTACAATTTCAATGTGAAACATTAACTTTCAAAAGGAATGAGCTTGTTTCAACTTATTGCATTTTAATTCTGTATTAAATACATGTTTTACTTCCATTTCTTCAAAGCAATAAATCTAAAACAACGTGGAAAAGGGAGCCATGCAGGCAGGAGTTTGGGTCTCATGAAACAACTGTCTAACCCTAGCCATGGTTCACATGACGCTCTAGCCCCTTTCGGAACCCTCGGTTACCTTTTCTGATTTTTGGACGGCGGTACCCTAGGGTTCCTCGTAGGTTTTTCTACCCTCCATAGGACGCAGATTTACCTACTGTGTTCACAGAGACCTGCGCTGTCGCTTGAGTGTTGGTGAGATGATTCAAAGATGCATAAAACAGCTATAGGAGACAGCGGGAACGTGTGCGAAACAGCGCTAATCGGAGTTGCAGTTAAGTATTTTTAATCTTTTCTTTTTTACGTTGCTTCGCTGAACTTCTGTTTCTTGGCGACTGGCTAGCTGCACGTCCTAGTTACTGCCTCTGATTGGCCGACCGTGTACATGCAGGATGTTTATAATGCTGTTGTGTCGTGGAGGTCGCTCTCCGTGAACATTGAGTATGTACATCTGCATCCTATGGAGGGCGGAATAAGCTGTCAGGGACCCTAGGGTCCAAACTTCAGAAAAGGTAACCGAGGGTCCCGAAAGGGGCTAGTCTAACCCAAACCTATATTTACATTTTACAACGATTTTTGTTTTGCATAGTACTGTATATTTGTATGTCATTATCATTTTTGGGGGTTATAAATCCCCTTAGAAAGCAGAGTGAAACCTTGTAGTGAACTGTACTTTCCTGTGTGTATTCCCTGCAAACTGTTAATAAAGTACTCAAGTCAATCAATGACCAAATCAATTCAAGAATATAATAAATCTGATGACTGACTGTCTTGTAGATCGGTTAATTTGGACAAGCGACACGTCATACTACGGAGTAGTATTAGTAGTAGAAAAGGCTTTGGCGTTTGTAGCTGGCAACAGGCCCATGCACTTCAAACAGAGTTAAGAAGTTACATAACAACTTAAGCTTGGATGCTGGTATAAGATAACCAACCAGACAGATTATACAAGAGACAAACACTCACTGCGCACGCCGCCGATCAAACAAACAACACACCACTTGGAGTTGGCCAACATTAGCACGGTTTTGCCACTTCACTAACATAGCAACAGATAGCTAGTATATGCTTGCTTGTCAAGCAAACGCTAAATAATAGATAATATGGCTGTTGTGTTACTGCAAAATAACTGTAAATATTACACTGTTAGGACCAATGCTAATGTCAAGTATAAAAACAGCAACGTTACAGCCTTAACATAACGTTAAAATGCTGACTCTTTCAAAGCTAAAAAAAAGAGCTAACTGGCATTAGCTACATTTTACACTTTTAATGAACGTTTCGACTGACTACTACACCAACACCAAATCATTTTCACACAATACGTTATGATTTCAACTCACCGGACGACTGTTTAATGCTCTCAGTCTGTTGTTTAATGTTTAACCGTCGGTAGAAAGGATGTATAAATAATTAAACCTGGTCAAAAGTGTGTGCCTCTCGAGCAGAAAACGTTAGCACCATCTGACTGTGTTTTTATCTTGTTGGGTTTTGATGTGTCACCCATGCCCCTCCCACTTCCGCATGACCGCCTTGACACTTCTCGAAGTTACACGAAGGTGCCCGACTCTTCCATCGGCGGATGATGTAATCGAAATGGTCAAAGGTTTGGATCATTCTAAAGTTGTATATTTTTTCCAATTAACTGTAACGTGTCGTATAGGCCTAATACTTACTTACTACTACTACGACTACTATAGCCTAGCCTACCTATATACTGGCTACTGCTGTATTTATTTAACTTATTTGTTCTGTTCTGTTCATTATAAGACAGTCTCAACGCTGTCATTGCAGCGTTTGCCAGTTGGTGGCAGCAAAACATTTCCTCATGCTATTTTCTGAGTAAAAAGATTGATACATATATGAATATGGTGTGTGTGTGTGTGTGTGTGTGTGTGTGTGTGTGTGTGTGTGTGTGTGTGTGTGTGTGTGTGTGTGTGTGTGTGTGTGTGTGTGTGTGTGTATCTGTTTTATTATTAATCAAGTCTCTGCAATATCACATTTTCATTGCGTTTTAAAAGTAAATTAGATGTTTGACCAAGATTGTCATAAGTTGTCATAATGTTGACACCTCTGCACATAATAAAACACAATTGTGGGGGTCTGTGTGTGGCTACGATGACCTATAGATACTGCAATGTATGATATATGATTCATATCACATACATTGGTTATACTTTATATAAGGCAGTGGTTCTCAACCAGTTGTCTGGTCTCTGAGGGGGTTCCAGGTGGACCCAGCTAAATGAGAGCGTTGGTATTGGTAACCAAATGGACCCAGCTTTAACTCTTGAGAGTGTAAAATGAAATGGTTTCTTTCATTACTCTATAGTACCAAACATCAATAGAGCATGGAATTGTGGACAAAATATTGTCTTGGGTCCAAGAGGCTAAATCTCATAAAATTGTGGTCTGTACTTCGCTCAAGTCAAGTGCCCAATAAATAATGGAACTTGATATGAGAAAGGTTGACAACCACATGTTATATGGTCAAAGTGTGCCATTAAAGGTGAAAAACATCTCCCCCATAATGATACATGGTGGAAGGAGGTAGGAGATCGAGATTTGAGCGGCTATGGAGCATCAATTCCTGGCCTGTCTGTATAGCACCTGGCTCGTGAGCCAGTAATTCTGCTGCCAGATGGCACCGCTCTGAAAACACCTGGTTGGCTGGTTCATCAGTGAAATTTCGCGCGCGCGTGCGTGCGTGCGTGTGTGTGTGTGTGTGTGT